>NC_132883.1:45819598-45829873 GCF_030463535.1 Salminus brasiliensis | reverse complement strand
TATAAAACAGTGTGTGTGTGTGTGTGTGTGTGTGTGTGTGTGTGTGTGTGTGTGTCCTTTGTGCCGCAGACGGAGAATCCTCCCTTTTTCTGTCACTCTCTGAAATGTCTGTTTTTCCCCCAGGTGTCCCGTGGTCTACCCTGCCTTTCTGCGCTCGTCTGGGCGGAAAGCAGAGCAGCAGCGCCAACCCCCAACGGCTGTACGCTGCCACACACACTCTCGCTCTCACCGCACGCACTCGCGCACACACACTCGGACGGATCCAGCCGGACCCAAATCTCAGCATATGGCTGCACCAGGACCCTCCTGTGAGCTCTGAAACGGCTAAAGATGGACAAACGCAGGAGAAAGGACAGCTCAGCTGGACAAGAGCTCCAACACACACCATCCCCACTGCCCACAGACACTCCTGTGTGATAGATGTGTGTATGCGCGCATGTGTGTGTGTGTTAGGGCTGTCACTGTTATTTCTGTTGGCAGATAATGAAGCAGTTTTAGTGTTTTTATCAATAATCCAGTCACACGAGCTTCATCCTGAGCCCTAAACCAGACTAGGAGGAGCGCAGATCACAGCTGAGCTCTGGGATCCGGATCTGTACGATCTGCAGTCTGTACAGAAGGCCGCTCACTGACCGGACCACACTACCTGTTTGCAGGCTAATCACATTTGGCTAACAAATAACTGACAGAATTCAGCAGAAGCGTATCTCTGCAGCTCTCATCATAACGCCCCCACAGCCGAACCCATCAGCCGAGCTCAACGACCCCCTCAGAACTTACACTGACAGCGGCCCTGGCCGGGCTAACCCCTCTGTGAGCAGCTAATCCAGCCTGGTGCTGTTGATCCAACCTGAGTGACGTCTTTTCAGGCACTGTACGCTGATGTTAGTTGAGTTCACATTTGCTGTGTCAACAGATGATTGCATCCAGCCTCAGATTTGATGTGAAATTGGGCATCCACACAGCTTCTCTGCAGTTTACTGAGAAAAAGACTGTACACAGGAATTACACAGGTTCTGAGTAGATACTAAGTAATTCACACTGGATACTGAATCATTTTGTACTACATACATATTAAATATTAAATTATTTAATAATTACTGAATAATTCTTACTGTTTCACCCTGATGCTGAATATTTCTCACTGTGTACATCATACTAGATCCAAAAAGATTTGTACTAGATACTAAATATTATCTAATTCACGCTGGATACTGAATAATTGTTAGTAATTGTTAAATAATTCATACTGGGTACTGAAAAATTCATAGAGGTCTTGAGGTCCTGTCCTGTTAATCAATGATTTTCTATATTTGGTCAGGTTTAATCGAGTGACAGCTCTGCTATGTGTGAGTGTGTGTGATGGAGTGGTCTCTGGAGCGGATGCGTGAGTGGGTAGCTGGGGGGATGCAGTCTGTGCGGGAGTGTGAGGGGGGTGCCCTGGGCACTGCCCTCTGCCTGGCCCTGCTCTTTATCTGGTACTGCTACCGCGTGGGCTGTGAGCACAGCGTGCCCTCTCTCCGGGGCGGATACACCCCCGACTCCCGCGGGGGCAGCGCCCTGCCTGCCAGCGTCTTGACCTCTGACCTCTCCAACCGGCTAGCATCATCCAAACTCCGCCAGGTATCCTCTCACAGCCCCGCTGCAGCACTTTAGATTTAATTAAGATTTTAATGAACATGTACCATGTGACCCCGTCAGACTCACTTGGCTTCCTTGCTGAAAACCCTTCAGATAGCTCACTAGCTGTGACCAGTTAGCTTACCGAGCTAGCTTGCGAGCTGTTAAGTAGTTAGCTCAATTAGCTAGCTAGCCAACATTAGCATGAAGGCAGTTTGAACAGCTGTGTTTCAGTCTCTGTTAGCTCGTTGTATCCAGTATGTATTTTCAGTGTGTGTAGGGTTATGTTGCCATAGTGATAACTGCGGTATGAATCTGCAGAGTGTGTAGTTACTACTGTCCAATGATGCTGTCTAATCATGGAGTGATCTAGTTTAATCCAGCATGAATTGTTTGAATTCCACCATATAATTCCAACATACTGATGGATATGATCTCCTCCAGGTGGGCGGGGTCAGCGGAGTTGGGGGTGGGGCTACCGAAGAAGAACTGAACGGATTTGCATACTGCCAGTCTCCGGAGTGTTTCCGCTGCTCGCGGCCGGGCGAAGGCCTGAACCAGCGTCTCTACCACAGCCTGCAGGACTACGCCAAGCGCTACACCTGGGCAGGTATGGGCCGGGTGCACAAGGGCGTGCGAGACCAGGGGCGCTACCTGCTCTGCAGCCGCCCGTCCATCCAGAAACCCGAGGTGTTCTTCCTGCCTGACCTGCCCTCGGCCCCCTTCTTCTCCCGCGAGGCTCAGAAGCACGACGTGGAGCTTCTGGAGCGCAGTTTCCCTGCCCTGCTGGCCGAGTTCGAGAGCGTGTACCGTCTGCCTCCGTCCCGGACCGGGTCCTTGCTCCCTCCGGGCTGGAAGGCCAACAGCACGCCCCGGGGCCAGTGGTGGACGTTCTATCTGGTGAACCAGGGCACCCCCATGGCCCTGAACGCGCGCCGGTGCCCGCGGGCATGGAGGGTCCTTGGACAGCTCCGTACTTTCATCGCTAATAACGTCTTCGGAAACGCCTGCTTCTCGGTCCTGAGCCCCGGAGCCACCATCTCCGAGCACTACGGCCCCACCAACGTCCGCCTGCGCTGCCACCTGGGTGAGAGCGCCCTCTAGAGGATCTGAGGGGACAGTAGACCTGTGGAAGTGTGTTAGTGGTTTAGTCGCTTGAGTGCCTGACCTGGTTTACATGGGTGTTGCTCCGATTGTGCTTTCCCTCGAAGTCGCTGTGTGCTGAGAGTAATGCTCTTAACCCCTAAACTCTGCGTATCAGTTACTGAGTCATTCTGAACCTCCAGACTAACGGCTGAGTGATAATCCGGCGGTTTGAGGGATTAACATGGGTTTCAGTCTGACTGCGTGTCAGTCAGCATCTCCTCAGTGTTAATGGTTACAGAACATTTACATATATCCTCACTCACGTAAAAACCGTATCGTATAAGGCTTTTGCACGACAGCAACAGTATACGCTATCTGGACAAAAGTATTGGGACACCTGCTCATTCATTGTTTCTTTACTGACTTTCTACTAGATTTTGGAGGAGCATTGCTGTGAGGATTTGATTGCATTCAGTGTTAGTGAGGTCAGGATATTGTATGATCATCACCACCCCACCTCATCATCCCCAATGGAGCTCCACCACCTTCATTCCAGAGAACACAGTTCTTCCACTGCTCCACAGCTCAATGCTGGGGGGCTTTATGCCCCTCTAGCCCACGCCTGGCATTAGGCAGCATGGAGTCAATAGGGTCATGATGTTGATCTGCTCCAGAGGGTCCTATTCTATTGGCAGTACTTCTTCTCTACAGGGACTAGACAAGCTGTGTGTGTATTTGCACATCTGTGTCAGCAATAGGTGCAGCTTACAGTAGCAGAATGTGTTCATTAGAATGGGTGTCCACAAATATTTGAGCATATAATATATATATATATGTGTGTGTGTGTGTGTGTGTGTGTGTGTGTGTGTGTGTGTGTGTGTGCTATTATCATGTGTGTTTGCATGTTGGTTTATTGACCTGTTCCCAGCTGGAAAGGCCATGAGGGTGTGTGTGTGTGTGTGTGTGCGTGCGCTAAAGTCTGAAGGTGAAAGTGTGTGTGCAGGACTGAAGCCGAGTGTTCTAGCAACTTTATATAATGTGTGTGTGTGTGTGTGTGTGTGTGTGTGTGTGTGTGTGTGTGTGTAGGTCTGAAGGTGCCCTCGAACTGTGAGCTGGTAGTCGGTGGGGAGCCGCAGTGCTGGTCTGAGGGAAGCTGCCTGCTGTTCGACGACTCATTCCTGCACACAGCCTTTCACGACGGTGAGACAGAGGGAGGCTGTGTCCTAAATGATGCCCTTTACACTGTTTAGCCCCCTATTTTGGCTGTGTCCAAACCTGTGCCTCTTTCACTGTATAGTCGCACATTCTATCTATAAGAATCTATAAGGCAAACTGTTTTGGGGGCTGTTTTAAAATTATGCCCTATATGGTAGATTTAGTGCACTAGATAGTACACTATTTTGTGCTCTCTTCTGAAACGATGGGTAATATTGGTATGCTATTTTGTGCTGTCTTGAAAATAGTCCTTGTATTCTTGATAGGGGCATATATAGTATACTGTTTTTGGCTATACACTACATAGTGCACTAGACTGTTTTGTGCTTGAAACTATGACCTCTTTACTATATAGTACAAAAATCTTTTTGGCCTGAAAGTATGCCTTTTTCACTATGTTTTGGGCTGTATCATGAAACCATGCCTTATTTGCTAGTGCATTACTTTGACATATGTCTAATCAATGTACACTATTTAGTATACTAACCAAATTTATGTCCTTTTCACAATATAACGTCATTTTCAGTGTTGTGCTCTGTTTACTATAAAGTGTATTAATTTGGGGTGTGTCCTATTTACTAGTGCACTATTTTGGGAAATCTCTAAAATTGTGCCCCAAACACTAAATGGCGAACAGGGCAGAGTTTCAATATCAGAACACTATTTTAGACTGTAAACGTTACTTTGTTCACTATATAATGCACTATATTTGCATATGTCCTGAAATAGGGGTGGAAATAGGGGGGAAATAGGGGAGGAAATAGGGGGGAAATAGGGGGGAAATAGGGGAGGAAATAGGGGGGAAATAGGGGAGGAAATAGAGTATGAATACAGTGTATATAGTGTTTGTAAACAGCCTACAGAGTGTACGAATGTATAATTGGAACACAGCCACAGCGGTATATTGTGCAGTACAAATAAATTCTCTATTTAAAAATCTCCACAATTTAGCAAATCTTTTCAATTTAAAAATGAAAAACTATAAAATGTAGACTTTTTTTAATCTTTTAATGTAGATGCAACAAGATGTTGCTAACCTAACAATCTGACTCCACAGTATTTATATATATTTTGAATATACGAAATGTTTATTATGGTATATATATTAATTGTAAGTATTTTTTATGTTTGGTAATGTGTTTTATTTCATGTGAAATAGTCTGTATTTCAGATTTGAATATCTGTGTGTGTGTGTGTGTGTGTGTGTGTGTGTGTGTGTGTGTCTCAGGCTCTCCTGAAGACGGCCCCAGAGTGGTCTTCATGGTGGATCTTTGGCATCCAAACGTGGCTGCAGCTGAGAGGCAGGCGCTGGATTACATCTTTACTCCGGGACGCTGAGTTAGAGGGACAGAGAGAGAGATAGGGGGGACAGAATGGGATGGGTGATGTCTTACATAGCTAGTGGAAGCTAGTCGGGATGATTGACAGGACTGAGGCTGAACGGAAGCGAATGAGAAGTTGCACAATGTTCTGTACATAGGTGTGTTCTGAAGAACCCTCGCGGTTCTCTGCTCAGAGAAGCTTCTGACCCAAACTCATGTACATTATGGATGTTTACAGACACGATCCAGTCTACAGAAGTGCAGCAGGACGGCGGGAAGCTGCTCCCTGAGTGAAACCACGTTTAGAATTAGACGTTTTTTTCTTCCTCTCTAAACCTAGCTGTACTTCTTCAGGGTAGAAACGAGGCGAGGCAAGGCGAGGCAAGGCAAGGCGAGGCGAGGCGCGGTTGAATCACAAAGACGATGCACTTTTTTAAACTCTTGGTGGAAAAGCCAGGAGTGATTGTATGGAAAGCACACAATTATCTTGCTCTGCATCTTCAGGCCTGCAGGGGGCGGTGTAAACAGGGGTAAACTGAAGCAGGCGGTGGCGACGGCGGCTCTGCGTGTGTGTTCACAAAGGGTTTGTGGCAGGTAAAGAGATGCACTACCAGCTATTCCGTGTAAATCAGCGTCCGTGTTGTTCCGCAGTAGAAGCAGGTCATTTTTATGTCGCTCTAAAGCCTGCTGCCCTCGGTCCTCTTCACTGTTCTGACCCGTCCCGTCAGCCAGAGCAGGACGGATCGAGCGCTTTGTATTTCTGTACAGTGTAAAAGCACCGCAAAACCACATCTGAGACTTTACACCAGATAGAGTGGATTTTTATTCCAGTTTTCAAAGAATATAAACAAAATAATTGAGTGTTAATTAAAGTCGTACACATTTCATCTTTGCGAAGTTTTGCTTATATAATCCGTAAATGATGTAATGCACTGGATTATCTCAGTTTCCATGTGAATAAAATGTATTACACAAAGCCGAGCAAACTAAAAGACAAAGTAACTATCATTTCTGTCATTCTTTGCATAATTCATAACTCGGTGTTTGAGATGAGCTTATTCAGAGTGGGGGGTTTCTTTCTAGTGGTGGTGAATGGAAGCAGGCGTCGGTCGCCATGACTACAACAACACAGATACAGCCCATAATTTATCTCCTATCCAAACCCACCAGTGCAGCTACACGAGTCTTCTGAGTTTTATATGGATGATGATGATGATGATGATGAAGGTAAAATAGTGAATAGAGAATCTGAACTAATGCAGTTTTCTTTAGGGACTACTTTCTGTAGCCGCACTACACCCTGCAGCATGTATCCCTCCACCATTTTAATGATCTGGTTCTAAAAGCAGGTTCTAGAGCCGAACTCTTCTCAGAACTCTGGTAGAACCGTGTCTCAGGCATCAGGCAGCGTCTTCATCACCATTAGGTGAAGAACTTTCTGTGAGGAGCTTTTATTAGAGCTTCAGACGTCTGCTTCCCTTCTCCTCCACTGTAGAACCGTGTACTGGTGGAACTTGGATGTAGTATAATAGAGTGTAAATTATTAATAGAACTTGATAAACGTGCTAATAATTCAAATTAAAGAAGGAAGGAAATGAATTCAGTTAGAAATATAACGCCGCCCTTCCAGTGGCAGACTAGGGTTCGATTCCCTGGGTCCTTGGGCAAGACTCCGAACTCTGCGTTCTCTGACCTGTGTAACATGATTCACGTGTAATTCACTCTGGATAGAAGCTTCAGATAAATGCTGTAATAATGAATGTAAATTATGTAAAAAATAAAAACTGTGCACATTTGGTGCCCGCTAGCTTCCAGTCACCGTTAGCCACGTTAGCATGCTAGGTCAGACCGTTTTGTGAAGGTTTTTGCTGTTTAGAAACACAGACACCAAGCAGAGCATAGCGAACACGACTCCAGCACCTCTGTATATCCGTATGGTATGAAAGTGTACGACGGGATAAATCCGCCGCTCTGTCTGGTGGAACGTCTAATCTAAAGTTTACAGACGTAGCCGACGTTGATGTGAGCTTAGGCCGAGCTGTCTCATCCTGTACGAGCGCGGGGCTTCAGTGGTCGCTTCACATTTTGTGCTATTGGTACATTCCTTTTGTAAAGAGAAATACCTACCGAGGCGTTTGGGCACACAGTGTTGTGGTCAGTGGCGTTTTATAGCGTGGTGTGATCTTTTGCAGCGGCGTTCGGGTTTTATGACGATATTCCTACTTCCATGTTTCCAGACGTGTGTGCCATGGGCGTGTTTTACTACAGCTGAGCGATGATGTGTGTTTAATAAAGAGCCCATTACAAAACGTCGCACGTGTCTCATGTATTTCTGCCTTCCTTCAATAACGTGTTTCTGTGTCAGTAAACCAATCATTTACTAATCATTTACTAATCATTTACTAATCACTAATATTTTTATCTACCAACGTTTTCTTGTAGTTTCTGGGTCTTTTCCACAAAAAAAAACGTGCTAAATTACACTTCTGCTGTTCGTAACCTGGCTAGTGCGCCCCCTAGAGGTCGAAAACGTATTTCTGCTGTCTGTAACTCCGCCTCTGTTGACGGTGTAATAGAGAGGATCTTCCCCTCAGTGGCGTAGCGGTTGGTGGCGACCCGTTCCCAATGTTAATGCGCCCACTGTTGCCGTGGCAACATCTGAAGCAGAGGAGCCTCTGATTGGCTGCTTGCTCCCCTGCTTGCTCCTCACTCTTCTATTCTAATCGAATGTGTGAGCGTGGAGCTTCTTTCACACAGCAGCACTTTCACACTGAGGCCACAAGGCTAACGTAGCTAATGAGCTATGAAAGCCACCAATTAGCACCGGAGCTAACTCAGAAACACATTATCCAGAAGCACAGACATGACTCTGTTAACTCAGACCTAGAGTTTCTGCTGCTAGAACCATACTTCAGTCCATGTTCTAGATAACAGTGAGTCCTTCAGTGGCAGAAACCACATCATCACGTCTATTAGAGAGAGTGAACAGGCTGATTTAGGCCTGCAGTTAGCATTATGCTAATAAGTAGAGTATAAGGTGCCATTACCTGTTAGCTACATTAGCGTCATAGCTACAGTGCTAATTGGTGGGGTATAAGGTGCCATTACCTGTTAGCTACATTAGCGTCATAGCTACAGTGCTAATTGGTGGGGTATAAGGTGCCATTACCTGTTAGCTACATTAGCGTCATAGCTACAGTGCTAATTGGTGGGGTATAAGGTGCCATTACCTGTTAGCTACATTAGCGTCATAGCTACAGTGCTAATTGGTGGGGTATAAGGCGCCATTACCTGTTAGCTACATTAGCGTCATAGCTACAGTGCTAATTGGTGGGGTATAAGGCGCCATTACCTGTTAGCTACATTAGCGTCATAGCTACAGTGCTAATTGGTGGGGTATAAGGCGCCATTACCTGTTAGCTACATTAGCGTCATAGCTACAGTGCTAAAACTACAGAAGCTGAATTTATTTGAATTGATTAGCAGCAGCAGCAGCAGCTCACCTGATTTACCATCATTAAGCCCTGATTTACCACCAAACCAGGTGTTGATCTGAGGAGAACTCTAAATAACACTAGACTCCATGAGAGAGGAGAACTTTGGAGATGTTCTGATGATGAACACAGTGATGGAGAACCTCCACCACTTTCTGTAGGAGTGTTATTATTAGTGTTTATTCTGATATCAGAGATTTACTGAGCAGATCAGCAGCTCTTCACTCTGATTCACACAGGGGACTAACACTTCTGCACAGTGCTGTGTCTGGCTGTGTGAGGGTGTGAGAGGCAGTGATGTCGACACTGTGATCAAATTAAAAACCAAACAAATTAAAAATAGAAAAAGCAGTGACGTCATTTTCTGCTGTGTCATTCAGAACGACGGCTCTAATTCCGGGCGCTGGTCTGGCGATGCGGCGTATGCAGAGTGAGCAGAGTGTCGGTGTGTGTGTGTGTGTGTGTGTGTGTGTGTGTGTGTGTGTGTTAGTTACGCAATTTATTTTATTCTTGGAATAAAAGTCACATCCCTGCAGCTCAGCTCAGCTCCAGCACTCACACCAACCCATTCAGCAGCAGGGGATTGTGGGTACGGCTGATGATGTAGAAGCTGGTAAAGAGCTGATCAGTAGGAGCACAAACCTGACCTTCCTGCCTCAGGTGTGTGTGTGTGTGTGTGTGTGTGTGTGTGTGTGTGTGTGTGTGTGTGTGTTGAGGCGCTCTACACACTCCCTCTCATGAACAGAAGCTGCTGCCTGGATTCAGGTTTATATAACTGCCCAGTTTTCCTCACTGCCGCTCTGGAGGAGAGGGAGAAGGTGAAGACAAGAGCAGCCTGATGCTGAGTGAGTGTGTGTGTGTGTGTGAGTGTGTGTGTGTGAGTGTGTGTGTGTGTGTGTGTGTGTGTGAGTGTGTGTGTGTGTGTGTGTGAGTGTGTGTGTGTGTGTGAGTGTGTGTGTGTGAGTGTGTGTGTGTGTGTGTGTGTGTGTGAGTGTGTGTGTGTGTGTGTGTGTGTGTGAGTGTGTGTGTGTGTGTGAGTGTGTGTGTGTTCCGCTCTTCCTAAGAGCTCTGTAAAGTGTAAAGCATCACCGGCTGATTCTGCACTCATTACAGTCTGTAAACCACAGAGAGACGAGCAGCTGATCAGAGTCAGCGTTCAGTGTCTCCTCAATAACACACACTAGCCTTTACACTAGCCACTGTGAATTATTCAGTATCCACTGTGAATTATTCATTATCCACTGTGAATTATTCAGTATCCACTGTGAATTATTCAGTATCCACTGTGAACTCTTCAGTATCCACTGTGAATTATTCAGTATCCACTGTGAATTATTCAGTATCCACTGTGAATTATTCAGTATCCACTGTGAACTCTTCAGTATCCACTGTGAATTATTCCGCATCCACTATGAACTCTTCACTATCCACTGTGAATTATTTAGTATCCACTATGAACTCTTCACTATCCACTGTGAATTATTCTGTATCCACTATGAACTCTTCACTATCCACTGTGAATTATTCTGTATCCACTA
>NC_132883.1:45807098-45814598 GCF_030463535.1 Salminus brasiliensis | reverse complement strand
ATTCAGCCTACAGCAGTTTAGCCCCAGCAGTGTTAGTATAGGTGGTGTAAATGGGCCGTGCTGCAGCCCAGCAGCGGCGCTGACCCGGCTGTGCTTAATCAGGTGAAAGTCTGTGTGTGTGTGTGTGTGTGTGTGTGTGTGTGTGTGTGTGTGTGTGTGTGTTAATGTGTGTGTTGTGTTCTGAAAACGTCAGTGCTCAGGGGGAAGAGGAAGAGACACGTTCAGGACGACGTAAAAAAAGACCAAGGAGACATCGCTGGCCACATTAACAGAAACCCCTACCTTACAGCTCCAGTTTACACCGATGAGCCAAAACATTAGGACTAATAAGCTGTGATTCTCTGCAAAAACAGCTCCCTCTACAGGTGTCTGTCAATTGTAAGTCGGATCCAGATCAGATCGATCAGACCCAATGATTCCGGGTGGGCTCTGGACCCCTCATGACCCTGAACAGGAAGGAGCAGAGAAGAACCTGGATGGGTGGATGGATGGTCAGTATGGGGTTCCAAAAAACAGTTAAGGAATTCCAGAGGACAGTATGGGGCTCCAGGGGACAGTTTAGGAATTCCAGAGGACAGTACGGGGTTCCAGAGGACAGTACGGGGCTCCAGGGGACAGTTTAGGAATTCCAGAGGACAGTACGGGGTTCCAGGGGACAGTTTAGGAATTCCAGAGGACAGTACGGGGTTCCAGAGGACAGTACGGGGCTCCAGGGGACAGTTTAGGAATTCCAGAGGACAGTACGGGGTTCCAGAGGACAGTATGGGGCTCCAGGGGACAGTTTAGGAATTCCAGAGGACAGTATGGGGTTCCAGAGGACAGTACGGGGCTCCAGGGGACAGTTTAGGAATTCCAGAGGACAGTACGGGGCTCCAGGGGACAGTTTAGGAATTCCAGAGGACAGTACGGGGTTCCAGAGGACAGTATGGGGCTCCAGGGGACAGTTTAGGAATTCCAGAGGACAGTACGGGGTTCCAGAGGACAGTACGATGTTCCAGAGGACAGTTTAGGAATTCCAGAGGACAGTACGGTGTTCCAGGGGACAGTTTAGGAATTCCAGAGGACAGTACGATGTTCCAGAGGACAGTATGGGGTTCCAGGGGACAGTTAAGGAATTCCACAGGACAGTATGGGGTTCCAGAGGACAGGTTAAGAATTCTGGAGGACAGTATGATGTTCCAGAGGACAGTATGGGGTTCCAGAGGACAGTTTAAGAATTCTGGAGGACAGTACGATGTTCCAGGGGACAGTTTAGGAATTCCAGAGGACATTACAGGGTTCCTGAGGACAGTACGGGGGTCCAGAGGACAGTACGGGGGTCCAGAAAACAGTACGGGGGTCCAGAGGTTGGGGTTGGAGTCTCTGCAGGCAATCTGTAGGCAGGTCTGTAGTCAATAGTGGAGAGTACCGCAGGACTGGGAGACGCTCTGACCCAGTCGTCTGGACAGAACCGTCTGACTCCTGTCAGAGTGGCTCAGATCCTCACGCTTCACAGCCGGAGCGTCCCTGCAGCCGAGTGGAGCTGCTCCTCTGGCCATTTTTTGCGCTCCACATCCCCCTGCTCCTGCTCTGAGTAACGGCTCTTTGGACCGTTTTTTTTTGGACAGCGTGGGCGGTACGCTTCTCTTCTGGAATCTGGAGATGGTGACGTGACAGACCACCCAAAAAATGACCTCGAACCAACTGTTCAAGGATGAGTTTCACAGCTTACGCAACAGAGCGTTCCTGAAGCATCTCTACAAGCTTCCCCAGGCCTCCAGACGCCAAAATCCACATCTACAGCCATGTTCTTCAGCTTTACCCACACACCCACTTACCCCACACCCCCACTTACCCCACACACCCACTTACCCCACACACCCACTTACCCCACACCCCCACTTACCCCACACACCACACACCCACTTACCCCACACCCCCACACCTCACTTACCCCACACACCCACTTACCCCACACACCCACTTACCCCACACCCCCACACCTCACTTACCCCACACCTCACTTACCCCACACACCCACTTACCCCACACCCCACTTACACCACACCCCACTTACCCCCCACACCCACTTACCCCACACACCCACTTACCCCACACCCCCACTTACCCCCAAATACTCCCAGATCTCATAGTGAGAGCTGAGCTGATTCAGAGTTGGGGGTTTGGTGAGAAACTGAGCAAGGTAAAATAGTGGAGAATCTGAACTAATGCAGTTCTCTTTAGGGACTACTTTCTGTAGCTGCACTACACCCTGCAGCATGTATCCCTCCACCATTTTAATGATCTGGTTCTAAAAGCAGGTTCTAGAGCCGAACTCTTCTCAGAACTCTGGTAGAACAGTGTCTCAGGCATCAGGCAGCGTCTTCATCACCATTAGGTGAAGAACTTTCTGTGAGGAGCTTTTATTAGAGCTTCAGACGTCTGCTTCCCTTCACCTCCACTGTAGAACCACAGCTCTGACTGGGGGAGCTTATCTAGAACCTCCACTGTAGAACTCCAGCTCTGACTGGGGGAGGTTATCTAGAACCTCCACTGTAGAACTCCAGCTCTGACTGGGGGAGAGGTTATCTAGAACCTCCACTGTAGAACTCCAGCTCTGACTGGGGGAGAGGTTATCTAGAACCTTCACTGTAGAACTTTCTCTCTCTCTACCACCTCTTCCTACCTGCGTTACCCCCCCCTCCCTCTCTCTCTCCCTCTCTCTCCCTCCCTCCTCCCTTCACTCTCTCTCTCTCTCTCTTCTTCTCTCGCGCGCTCTCTTTTAAGAGGATGTGATGCTTCGTGGTTTGTCGTCAGCAGCTCTCTCTCTCTCTCTCTCTCTCTCTCTCTCTCTCTCTGTCTCTCTCTCTCTCTCTCTCTCTCTCTGTCTGTCTCTCTCTCTCTCTCTCTCTCTGTCTCTCTCTCTCCCTCTCTCTCTCTCTCTCGCTCCTTCATCATGCTCGCGCTCTGTAGCGGGTCGGTAGTGCTCCTCCTCTCCGCGGTATGAGTCTCTCTCTCCCGCACGCGGAGTCCACCGCGGCGCTGCTCGCGCCTCCCTCCGCTCCGAGCGGCGAGGACAGCGCGCGCAGGCCGCTCGTGCACCCGCTGCTGCTGGCGGCGAGGCGCGCGGGCAAGAGTAAAGCGCACGGACACCATGGGCGCGCGCACGGACACGCGCTGCCGTCCGGAAGCCACGAGGATTTACCGGAGCGCTCGCGCGCGCACGAGCACGAGCACGACCAAGACTCCGCCGCCGAGAAGGAGCGGAAACCTTCCAGACACCTTCATCACCACCACCAGCATCATCATCACCACCACCACCACCATCATCACCACCGTCGAGCCGCACGCGACGATGACCTGCCCCCCGAGCCCCGCCCCCCGCGCGCCCGGCCGGACCCAGTCGTTTTCCGGTGGTTCCACGCGGGACCGTAAGCGTGACCTGGTTCCCTCTTCCTCCTCCTCCTCCTCCTCGCCGTCCAAGCGCTCCAGCACCGCGTGTTCGGACTGGGACCTGAACCTGCGGCCCATCCTCAGCTCAGTGTTCGGACAGGTAAGCCCACCTGTGAGCCCACCTGCGTGCTTGGAGAGCGGGGTCAGATCCCCATGACCTTTTTGATCCTTTCCCTTCAGCCTGAGCTCCCGAACTGCCCCTTTAGACTCCCACACTGCCTTCCTGGACCCCTAACTACCCATGGGGGGATATCTGGATCAGTATGGGCTTTCAAGGGGCAGTTTGGGGATCCAGAGAGCAGCATGGGGTTCCACTGGACAGTACTGTGTTTCGGAGGGTCAGTATGGCCTTTCACAAGACAGTCTAGAGGTCAGTTTGGGGTTCCACAGGACAGTATGGGGTTCCAGATAGACGTATGGGGTTCCATGAGAGATCTGAATCAGTCTAGGCTTTCAGAGAACAGTATGGGGTTCCAGAGGTTGGTATGGGGAACCAGAGAGCAGTATGGGGAACCAGAGGTTGGTATGGGGAACCAGAGAGCAGTATGGGGTTCCAGAGGTTGGTATGGGGAACCAGAGAGCAGTATGGGGAACCAGAGAGCAGTATGGGGTTCCAGAGGTTGGTATGGGGCTCCAGAGAGCAGTATGGGGTTCCAGAGAGCAGTATGGAGCTCCAGAGAGCAGTATGGGGCTCCAGAGAGCAGTATGAGGTTCCAGAGGTTGGTATGGGGAACCAGAGAGCAGTATGGGGTTCCAGAGGTTGGTATGGGGAACCAGAGAGCAGTATGGGGAACCAGAGAGCAGTATGGGGTTCCAGAGGTTGGTATGGGGTTCCAGAGAGCAGTATGGGGCTCCAGAGAGCAGTATGGGGCTCCAGAGGTTGGTATGGGGAACCAGAGAGCAGTATGGGGTTCCAGAGAGCAGTATGGGGCTCCAGAGAGCAGTATGGGGTTCCAGAGGTTGGTATGGGGCTCCAGAGAGCAGTATGGGGTTCCAGAAGTTGGTATGGGGTTCCAGAGAGCAGTATGGGGTTCCAGAGGTTGGTATGGGGCTCCTGAGAGCAGTATGGGGTTCCAGAGGTTGGTATAGGGCTCCTGAGAGCAGTATGGGGTTCCAGAGGTTGGTATGGGGCTCCAGAGAGCAGTATGGGGTTCCAGAGAGCAGTATGGGGTTCCAGACAGCAGTATGAGGTTCCAGAGGTTGGTATGGGGAACCAGAAAGCAGTATGGGGTTCCAGAGAGCAGTATGGGGCTCCAGAGAGCAGTATGAGGTTCCAGAGAGCAGTATGGGGTTCCAGAGAGCAGTATGAGGTTCCAGAGAGCAGTATGAGGTTCCAGAGAGCAGTATGAGGTTCCAGAGAGCAGTATGGGGCTCCAGAGAGCAGTATGAGGTTCCAGAGAGCAGTATGAGGTTCCAGAGAGCAGTATGGGGTTCCAGAGAGCAGTATGAGGTTCCAGAGAGCAGTATGGGGCTCCAGAGAGCAGTATGGGGTTCCAGAGAGCAGTATGAGGTTCCAGAGAGCTGTATGGGGTTCCAGAGAGCAGTATGAGGTTCCAGAGAGCAGTATGGGGCCCGGAGAGCAGTATGAGGTTCCAGAGAGCAGTATGAGGTTCCAGAGAGCAGTATGGGGTTCCAGAGAGCAGTATGAGGTTCCAGAGAGCAGTATGGGGCCCAGAGAGCAGTATGGGGTTCCAGAGAGCAGTATGGGGTTCCAGAGGTTGGTATGGGGCTCCAGAGAGCAGTATGGGGTTCCAGAGAGCAGTATGGGGTTCCAGAGAGCAGTATGGGGTTCCAGAGGTTGGTATGGGGCTCCAGAGAGCAGTATGGGGTTCCAGAGAGCAGTATGGGGTTCCAGAGAGCAGTATGGGGTTCCAGAGGTTGGTATGGGGCTCCAGAGAGCAGTATGGGGTTCCAGAGGTTGGGCTCAGGCTGCTCTCTCTATAGATCCCACGAGAAATGCCTCCACTCACACACACACACACGCACACATGCACACACACACACAGGAGTGTGAATATGAGCCTGCATCTGACCCTACTAGTGGCCTCTGGAATTCCCTACTGTGTGTGTGTGTGTGTGTGTGTGTGTGTGTGTGTGTGTGTGTGTGTGTGTGTGCTGTTAATCAGACGTCTGATCTCTCAGGACGAGCAGCAGGAGGGTTAATCACAGCAGGACATTAGGCCGCTCTGCAGAGCTCGGCCTGCTCTGCGTTCGGACGGGGCTTGGCTGTGTAGTCTGGACGATCAGGTGACCACACACCTGGACTGAAAACTTTGAAAATCAGTGAGTAAGGACTGACGAGCTTCCGGAGAGCGCCTTTGTGTGCAGCCGGGCAGATGAGAGGCGGTGTGAGCGCTGGAGGAGCGGCCAGTGTGTGAAGTGTAAACCTGCCCTGCTGATTGAAGCAGCGGTGTGTTTTTGATGGGGATGAAGGACACTGTGATGTTTGATATGTGGGCTCTGATTCGGTGCTTATAAAACACAGCACACACACACACACACACACACACACACACACACACACTCACACCGCTTGTGGGTTTATCTTGTGTTAGGGGCATGATTTAATAACGACAGGTGAATCCACACACACTCTATTCATTCTCCACACTGTTTGAAGCAGACCAGCATATCATTAAATGATGGAGGCAAAACATCCCTAAAGAAAACATACACCTGGACAAAAGTATTTGGACACCTCCACACTATTCCACCTACAGGAGCTTTTATATGCCATCCCGTTCTAACCCCATAGGCTGTATTAATCTGGAGCTGATCTAACAGCTCTACCAGCAGCAGCAGCAGGTCTGGAGCTCTGCTGCAGTTACTGAGTCAGTTGGAGGCTTTTCTGCACTCTGCTCTGAGCTCAGCACTCGGCCCTGACCCCGCTCTGTAACTTTACGTGGTCTGACAGACACTCGGTGGCTGAGCTGCTCTCTGTGAGCTGTTCCTCCTAAACTCTTCCACTGTTCAATAATAACACCACCCACAGCTGATGGAGGAAGATCTAGGAGGGAGGAGATTTCACCAGCTGACTTGTTGTTGTTGGTGCAGCGGTGTCTCCTATTACATACAGAACCACGCTGGAGTTCAGTGAGCTCTTCAGAACCTCCCGTTCTTTCACTGATGTGTGGAGGAAAGACAGACTGCAGGACTAGAGGCTGGAGTTTATACACCTGTAGCTGAATGAGACTGAATCACACACCTGAATTCAGTGATTAAGAGGGGTGTCCCAATACTTTTGTCCATACAGTGTACTGCCTATCATCATCATCATTCCATATAAAACTCCGGAGACACGTGTAGCTGCACTGGTGGGTTTGGATAGTAAATATAAAAATATGGGCTATATCTGTGTTGTTGTCATGGCGACCGACGCCTGGTTCAATTCACCTTCACTGTATCCATCTCAAACACGGATCATACCAAGGATTTTGAGGAGTGGGTGGAGTTGTCCTGTAAGTGACTGGGGTTGGCAGTGGTGGTGTGTGTGTGTGTGTAAGGGGGGGTGTAGTTCTCTGAGCTGCTGTTCTGAAGGATTCTGAGTTATTTTCAGTGAGAACTGACCTCGTCCTACATACACCACAAATACTGGAACACAACTGATCTCCATCCATTTCAGCCTGATAATCAGCATGTTACACACACACACACACTCACACACTCACACACACACACACTCACATACACAGACACTCACACACACGCTCAGGGAAAAACAGCACTGTTGGGCCTCATGTTGTTTTGCCTATCGCTCTCATTCACAACATGAATCAGTGGCTTTGGCTCGGGGGATGTGTGTGTGTGTGTATGTGTGTGTGTGTGTGTGTGTGTGTGTGTATGTGTGTGTGTGTGTATGTGTGTGTGTGCGTGCGTGTGTGAACACATGTTTTTTTGAGAAATGCACTTTAATAGACATCAAATCATGATGATGACTGTCTCTCTCTCTCTCTTTTCTCTCTTTCTCGCCCGCCTTCACTCACTCACTCTCTCGGTTTTCAAGTGTGTCTCTATTGTCTTCCCTCTCTCTCCCCTCTCTCTCTCTCTCTCTCTCCTCTCTCTCTCTCT
>NC_132883.1:45734598-45804598 GCF_030463535.1 Salminus brasiliensis | reverse complement strand
GTGGACAGTGATGGTAGTTGTTGGAGAATGGTGGTGAACAGTGATGGTGTTTGGTGGAGAATGGTGGTGGACAGTGATGGTAGTTGTTGGAGAATGGTGGTGGACAGTGTTGGTGTTTGGTGGAGAACGGTGGTGGACAGTGATGGTGTTTGGTGAGAATGGTGCGTGGACAGTGATGGTGTTTGGTGGAGAATGGTGGTGGACAGTGATGGTGTTTGGTGGAGAATGGTGGTGGACAGTGATGGTGTTTGGTGGAGAATGGTGGTGGACAGTGATGGTAGTTGTTGGAGAATGGTGGTGGACAGTGATGGTGTTTGGTGGAGAACGGTGGTGGACAGTGATGGTGTTTGGTGGAGAACGGTGGTGGACAGTGATGGTGTTTGGTGGAGAACGGTGGTGGACAGTGATGGTGTTTGGTGGAGAACGGTTGGTGGACAGTGATGGTGTTTTGGTGGAGAATGGTGGTGGACAGTGTTGCTGTATGCGGGGAGCAGTTGTGATGTCAGCAGTGATGCTGTAGATGATGTCGTTCACTCTCAGCTCCCAGAGGATGAAGCTTATTGGTTAATGGGGTTTGTGACCTGCAGTGTGATGGACCATCTCCCTGCAGTGGGAGTACACACTAATACACACTCAATCCTCTTTACCCCAGGAGAATATGGTACAATAGAAAAGCATGTTAACAAACCGAGCTTCTCACAGTGTGTGTGTGTGTGTGTGTGTGTGTGTGTGTGTGTGTGTATTTTTAGAAAGCAGCATAATGAATGTTTGGATTAGCGGCTTGGCTTCCAACAGTGAGAGTGGTAATATGCATGTCTGAATGGGACGCACTCTCCACCTCCCACTGTCTCCCACACACACACACACACACACACACATAAAAAAGGAAAGGAGAGGCCTGGAGAGAGAGAGAGAGAGAGAGAGAGAGAGAGAGAGAGAGAGAGAGAGAGAGAGAGAGAGAGACACAGCCCCTGATGAGTGTAAACAGGGGTTTTGCTTCTTCTGTAAACTGCCTGTGTTGAAAGTAACAGATCAGCCATAACATTAAAACCACCTGCCTAATTGAGTGTATGTCCGCCTTGTTTCTCCAAAGCAGCTCTGATCTGTCTGGACATGGACTCTACAAGTCCTGGTAAGAGTAGAAGCATCAGCAAGCTATGGGCGCCCCTGACCCCAGGAGCACTTTAGTTAGGTACTGACCACTGCATACCAGGAGGGGGGACGTCCCACAAGACCTGCTTGCTGATGTTCTGGAGATGTTCTGACCCAGTCATTGTCTAGAACATTACAGTTAGGTTCTAGATCACCAGTGTTCTTCACTTCAGCTGACTGTGGTTTTAATGTTATGGCAGATCGGTGTTACTGTATAATGATGTAGAGCAGTCCAGGGATGCTCAGTGCTCGAACCCCCTCATCCACGCTCCTCTCTGCTCTATTTCCCTACATATCAATGCCACCATGCAAAGACTAGCTTGGCCTTTTTAGGCCACACACACACACACACACACACACACACACACGCACGCATGCCCTTGCCTGCATGGTCTCTGTGTGATGTTCAGGAGGCTGGTGAAGGGATGTTATTTATAGTCTTCGGTAGAGTCTGAAGCTATTTATAGACCCTCCTTGTAGACTGGTGTTTTTCTATTGACTGATGTTTGTTTTGCACGATCTGAAGGCCTTCAGAACACACACTTCAGTGTGTGTGTGTGTGTGTGTGTGTGTGTGTGTGTGATGACGTGGAAGCTGTGTTCAGTTGATTGTTTTAGCTCGATGTAAAGACAAGATAAAAGACATTTCCCATCAATTTGGGTTCAATTTAAACAGACACTCCGGGGGGCTCCGGGGGGTCCAGCAGAATAGGGTGCTGCCACTGTGATCCGAGGTCTCTGGTTCAAATCCCAGGTTATGCAGCCTGCCATCAACAGCTGGTAGCCAGTGAGAGCACATCTGGCCTCTCTGGGTGGGTGGGTGGTGCGCTGTCTTTCCCCACGTCTCCTCAGAGTGATGCTGGCCTAGCGTGTTGCACCCGAGCGGCGATGGTTGCCTGGTGATGTTGCATCGGCAACTGTTGATGTAGAGACGGTGGCTCGGGTGCACGTGTCAGTGCTCGCCCGCCCAGTGTCGGGAGCAGTACGTGTGATGGGGAGGGAGGGTTGGGTAATCGGCTATCAAAAAAAATTGGGGGAGGAAAAAAATATATATAAAATGATAAATAAATAAATAAATAAATAAGACTGCTGGTTGGTTTGGTTGGATGGCTTCATTTAAATCCGGGAGTCGTCTGGGTTCTTTGATTTGAGTTTACATTTGTTTATTTGTTTATTTTCCAAAAACAGTCATAATTCATTTCCACACGACGCTTTCCCAACCTCTCCTCATCCCTTAGTATCAGAACAGGCTGTTTCCGTTACTGCACCTTTAAGACCGATATATGTAAATGAGCTCTGTGTGTGGCTATTGATGTATGTTAATTAGTTGGTTCTTTTGACATCAGAAGAACACTGAATTAAAATTGAGTTATTATTTTATTGTTTATATGTATATGTATCTGTCCAAATGTTTGTCCCTTCTAATTGAAACTGCGTTCAGTGACTTTATGTTGCACCCATTGCTGACACAGTCCTGATATGGGCTCTGTAGAGAAGGCTGCAGAGGTCTGGAGCGCAGGCTTCTTCTCTGTTTAGGCCGCTGGTCTGAGAACAGCTGTGAGCCAAACCCCCAGTCCAGATGTGGCAAACAGAGGTTCGACTCAGGAGCACTGGGATATTCCTGTAACCAGGCTACGCTCTCTCCAGGTGAGATATGCTGGAGGAGTGTGAGGCGATGCTGACGGTGAGGATGCAGCGCTCTCTGGGCTCCCTGTGGGCTCTGATTGGAGGGTGAGGTTAATCATCAGACTGCGCACGAATACACTCCCTCCCACCACACTCACACCCCCAATTCTAACCCCGACCTTAACTCTACACACACACACACACCCTCATCCCTCTCTCTCCTGTCTAATCCAACCCCAGATAGACCCGTTTCAGATCTGCAGGAATAATTGACACAGATAAGGAGCTATTTTCAGCTCCCGCACATAAAGAGCTGATCTTCAGATCCTCACCGAGAAGCAGCCAAAACCACTCTGCATATCAGTACAGCAAGCTAGCCAGGCTCCGCCCACTAACGTGTTCTTCCTTAGTTACAGATGTTGTGATATACACTAAGGAGGCGGAGCTACAGTCTCTCATTAGGGTGAATATTAATAACGCTCTAAATGTAGGTATTGTGATATACACTGAGGAGGAGGAGCTACAGTCTCTCATTAGGGTGAATATTAATAACTCTCTAAATGTAGGTATTGAGATATACACTGAGGAGGCGGAGCTACAGTCTCTCATTAGGGTGAATATTAATAACGCTCTAAATGTAGGTATTGTGATATACACTGAGGAGGCGGGGCTACAGTCTCTCATTAGGGTGAATATTAATAAGGCTCTAAATGTAGGTATTGTGATATACACTGAGGAGGCGGAGCTACAGTCTCTCATTAGGGTGAATATTAATAAGGCTCTAAATGTAGGTATTGTGATATACACTGAGGAGGCGGAGCTACAGTCTCTCATCAGGGTGAATATTAATAAGGCTCTAAATGTAGGTATTGTGATATACACTGAGGAGGCGGAGCTACTGTCTCTCATTAGGGTGAATATTAATAACGCTCTAAATGTAGGTATTGTGATATACACTGAGGAGGCGGAGCTACAGTCTCTCATTAGGGTGAATATTAATAAGGCTCTAAATGTAGGTATTGTGATATACACTGAGGAGGCGGAGCTACAGTCTCTCATTAGGGTGAATATTAATAACGCTCTAAATGTAGGTATTGTGATATACACTGAGGAGGCGGAGCTACAGTCTCTCATTAGGGTGAATATTAATAACGCTCTAAATGTAGGTATTGTGATATACACTGAGGAGGCGGAGCTACAGTCTCTCTGAACTGCTTATGGCTTTATTATGATCTGGTTCTTCTAAGCCTTTTCTTTCATTGTCTTACTCTGCGTGTGTGTTTGTGTATGTGTGAGTGTGTGAGTGAGTGTGTGTGTTTGTGTATGTGTGAGTGTGTGAGTGAGTGTGTGTGTTTGTGTATGTGTGAGTGTGTGAGTGAGTGTGTGTTTGTGTATGTGTGAGTGTGTGTGAGTGTGTGTTTGTGTATGTGTGAGCGTGTGAGTGAGTGTGTGTGAGTGTGTGTGTTTGTGTATGTGTGAGTGAGTGTGTGTTTGTGTATGTGTGAGCGTGTGAGTGAGCGTGTGAGTGAGTGTGTGTGAGTGTGTGTGTTTGTGTATGTGTGAGTGAGTGTGTGTTTGTGTATGTGTGAGCGTGTGAGTGAGTGTGTGTGAGTGTGTGTGTTTGTGTATGTGTGAGTGTGTGTGTTTGTGTATGTGTGAGTGTGTGAGTGAGTGTGTGTGAGTGTGTGTGTTTGTGTATGTGTGAGTGAGTGTGTGTTTGTGTATGTGTGAGCGTGTGAGTGAGTGTGTGTGAGTGTGTGTGTTTGTGTGTGTGTGAGTGTGTGTGTTTGTGTATGTGTGAGTGTGTGAGTGTGTGTGAGTGTGTGTGTTTATACTTGGCATGACACTGTATAGGTCTAAGGTGTCAGTGTACACAATGTGCTTAGTAAACTGTTATGATGGATGAATGGAAAATTGGCTGCATGCTATTTTTTATTAATGGGAATCTCTCTCTCTCTCTCTCTCTCTCTCTCTCTCTCTCTCTCTCTTCCCTTCCTTCCTCTCTCTCTCTCTCTCTCTTTCCCTTCCTCTCTCTTTCTCTTCCTCTCTCTCTCTCTCTCTCTCTCAGCTACACATATGGCGGTAGTTGAACGGCTGGTAATAAAATGAGTAATATTAAAATTAGTGCTGTCAGTGCTGGCATCGTTCGATTAATCTGCAGCTCGACCAAATGCAACACTGCCACTCACTCACTCACTCACTCACTCACTCACTCACTCACCCACCCACTCACTCACTCACTCACTCACCCACTCACTCACTCACTCACTCACTCACCCACTCACTCACTCACCCACTCACTCACCCACTCACTCACTCACTCACCCACTCACTCACTCACTCACCCACTCACTCACTCACTCACTCACCCACTCACTCACTCACTCACTCACCCACTCACTCACTCACCCACTCACTCACCCACTCACTCACTCACCCACTCACTCACCCACTCACTCACTCACTCACTCACCCACTCACTCACTCACTCACCCACTCACTCACTCACTCACTCACTCCCAGTCATTCACCTACTTTCTCACTCAGAGACCCAGAAATGGTGTTTGGTGAGGAATGATGGTGTTTGGTGGAGAACGGTGGTGTATGGTGGGGAACGGTGGTGTTTGATGGAGAACGGTGGTGTTTGGTGGAGAACGGTGGTGTATGGTGGGGAACGGTGGTGTTTGATGGAGAACGGTGGTGTTTGGTGGAGAACGGTGGTGTTTGCTGGTGGTTGGTGGATGTTTGGTGGAAAATGATTGATGATTGTTAGATGATTGTTAGAGAAAGCTAAAGGAAGCTAGATTGGAGAACTGTGGAATTTGGCTAGGAGAACGTTACTGCGCTAATGCTTGGTGAGTGTGTGTGTTTGTGTCCTGAGAGCAGCAGAAATGATTTAAGGTCCTTCACACTGCTTGGTCTGAGAAGTTTAATGGGGGTGTAACATTTTACTGGGTATTTACGGCAGCATCATTGTGGAGCGACAGTTGAATAAATTCCTCACTTCGCTGGAGCTTCTGGTCCTGACAGATTGGATTGCAGTGTAGTGATGAAAGGAGCCTGTCTGTGTGCGGCTGCCAAAAGGCTGGCCAGTGAGTAGCAGATTGTACGGAGACACTCCAGCCAACAGAAACACACTGGAGCTTTTGTGAAAGGACTCTGACCTCCACACACAGCTCGTCAGATGTTGAAACAATGGCATGAAATAAACTGTGGTGGAGAGCTGAAGGATGTAGTCGGACATAAATGATGAGAAAACAGGTGGAATCGACTGAAACACTGATCTGGAACTAGTAGTGCAAATAACAATTATTACAGAGCATTATATAGCGCTCCCTATGCTTCCTGTAGTGTATTACAGTCTGTCAGAATGAGCGTGTGGATCATATGAACATTATAGAGCATTATAGAGCGCCCCCTACGCTTCCTGTAGTGTATTACAGTCTGTCAGAATGAGCGTGTGGATCATATGAACATTATAGAGCATTATAGAGCGCCCCCTACGCTTCCTGTAGTGTATTACAGTCTGTCAGAATGAGCGTGTGGATCAAATGAACATTATAGAGCATTATAGAGCGCCCCCTACGCTTCCTGTAGTGTATTACAGTCTGTCAGAATGAGCGTGTGGATCATATGAACATTGTAGAGCATTATAGAGCGCCCCCTACGCTTCCTGTAGTGTATTACAGTCTGTCAGAATGAGCGTGTGGATCATATGAACATTATAGAGCATTATAGAGCGCCCCCTACGCTTCCTGTAGTGTATTACAGTCTGTCAGAATGAGCGTGTGGATCATATGAACATTATAGAGCATTATAGAGCGCTCCCTACGCTTCCTGTAGTGTATTACAGTCTGTCAGAATGAGCGTGTGGATCATATGAACATTATAGAGCATTATAGAGCGCTCCCTATGCTTCCTGTAGTGTATTACAGTCTGTCAGAATGAGCGTGTGGATCATATGCTCATTATAGAGCATTATAGAGCGCCCCCTACGCTTCCTGTAGTGTATTACAGTCTGTCAGAATGAGCGTGTGGATCATATGAACATTATAGAGCGTTATAGAGCGCCCCCTACGCTTCCTGTAGTGTATTACAGTCTGTCAGAATGAGCGTGTGGATCATATGAACATTATAGAGCGCCCCCTACGCTTCCTGTAGTGTATTACAGTCTGTCAGAATGAGCGTGTGGATCATATGAACATTATAGAGCATTATAGAGCGCCCCCTACGCTTCCTGTAGTGTATTACAGTCTGTCAGAGTGAGCGTGTGGATCATATGAACATTATAGAGCGTTATAGAGCGCCCCCTATGCTTCCTGTAGTGTATTACAGTCTGTCAGAGTGAGCGTGTGGATCATATGAACATTATAGAGCGTTATAGAGCGCCCCCTATGCTTCCTGTAGTGTATTACAGTCTGTCAGAGTGAGCGTGTGGATCATATGAACATTATAGAGCGTTATAGAGGACCCCATATTTCACATCTTGAATATATAGCAAGATATAGCAACTTAACACGCAGCACATTTGTTTACAAGTCAATGATGCATCAATACCTGGGCTTTATTCCATAATGGCTATTGATTTTGCTCTCCGCTAAGCGCTGCAGTCCCGTCTTCAAGGCGGAGCAGAGAGCATATTTACAGTGATTGCTGGATTCCCAGAAGGGGCTCGTAATGCTAGGAATACAAACACAGTCATTTAATACCAGATGTTATTTTGGTTCTCCTAACTGCAGAGTGACGTGTGTGTGTGCTTTGTCACCTGGCCTGCTTTCGTCTCCATGTCTGGTTTGATTTCTTAGTCTGTATCCATATAGTGTGTGTGTGTGTGTGTGTGTGTGTGTGTGTATGCGTGTGTTTATGTTCCCCTTGTTAACCCTACAGTCTCTGTTCTCTCTCCACAGCCTTTAAAGGCTGTTGTCTCTCCGAAGGCCGAAGACTTGCATTCTTCCGCTGGCTCATGGGAACGTTTCCCTGTGTGTGTGTGTGTGTGTCTGTGTGTGTGTGTATATGTGTGTGTATATATATGTGTGTGTGTGTATATATGTGTGTGTATATGTGTGTGTATATATGTGTGTGTATATATGTGTGTGTATGTGTGTGTGTGTAAAAGAATCAGAACCTCTTCCCATGACGTTAGCCGATGCTATAAAGCAGCTTGAGGACATTGCATGGCTGCTGCCAGTGTGTGAGGAAGGAGGAAGGACGTGATGAAGACGGTGTGTGTGTTCCAGCGTGCTCAGGCTGAGGACGGTGTTCTGGTACTGCAGTCCTGCTGCTGCTATTTTTCGAGCTAGTGTCAGTCTACTGTGTTCGTAGGGTACGGGTGATTAGTGCCCGGGCCGTGACCTCTACGCATCTCCCTGAGTTTAAGAAAGGGAGAAACAGAAAAGCTGCTGCCGGACAGTGGAGGTCAGGGGGCTGGTGATGAATGCCCGCTGACCTCCGCTGTAAATGAGCCTAATGAAATTAGTATCTGAGGTGGAGCAGCTGTAATAACCCCGCTGTGGAGGGCTGCTCACCTCAGATGAAGCTTTTGCAGTTTTGGTGTGCTGACCTTCTTTCTGCTGCGTGTCTCCTTCTGCTTCACAGGATCGAGAGCTGAGACCGGAGGAGATTGAAGGTGGGTCAGTCATTTGGTCATTTCATGCTGTAAACACAGATTTGAATCCCCAACCAATCATAATGCACCTCTACGGCTAACGTAGCTGATCAGCCTAGCTGTGTTCGCTGCTCATTTTCTAAGGCTGATGTAGCTAAGCTTACTAGCATGGCGGCTATCTGCAGGTCTGAATGCAGCTCTCCTCGAACCATGTGGAGATGTTCCGTCCTCTCTAACAGACTTCATCATGCGCTTTCTGACCCTGCATGACTGTGTGTTATCTAGAACATCAGGGACTGAAGTACGCTAGTGGAGTTCAGGCTGCTTTGCTAATTATTCTTGGGTGTTTGTTATTAGAAAGTCTTAACAGTCAGTCTGTGTGTGTGTGTGTGTGTGTGTGTGTGTGTGTGTGTATAGAACTACGCGAGGCGTTTCGGGAGTTTGATAAAGATAAGGACGGCTTCATCAGCTGTAAGGATCTGGGGAACTGCATGAGGACGATGGGCTACATGCCCACTGAGATGGAGCTGATCGAGCTCAGCCAGCAGATCAACATGAACCGTACGTGTGTGTTTGAGGGGTCAGCTGGTGTAAATTTACTAGAGTAATTATCCAGTGCGTCTTAAATGTAGTTATATATCATGATTCAGTTCAGTTGGTTTAAAACTGCAGGACATACATAGGATGGACATTATGTTCAACAATAATCATCAACATTTAAATAAACATTAAAAATAGTATTATAGTAATTTGTGGGAATGTAAAAAAGTATAAAGTGTATGAATAAATAGACAGAGGTTCAGACATCAACATCAGTAGAGGCATATGCAGCAGTGTACTGATAAAGTGTATGAGTAATAAGTATAATAGAATGATAAGTATATATATATATATATATATATACACTGTATATAGAGCTTCCTGAAATGACATAAGAGTAAGTGAAATATGCAGCAGATTGACAGTCTAAGTCTAATAGACTGATAAAGTGATTCAGCTCGGCTCAATTTGATTCTTTTAAAATGATTCAGGAAGGATATTGTAGTGCAGTAGTCCTGCGTCCCCATACATAAATCTGATATGTGACCGTATATATCATATGCACATATATATCATAAAAGATTGGGCATACATTTTAAAATATATGTGCATGTATTGTATATGAAAATATTATTATATATTCTAGACATATATATGACATATATAAACATACACATTTCTGATTGATGAGTACGTACATCTATGTACATACTGTATATATGTAGCTAACATAAAGTAAGTAAATCTCAATATTATTAATTATATGTATAATATAATTATATATATATATATAGTTTTCTGTTACACATATATATTTGCGAATGTTAATATATGGTTTAAATATACTGAATGTCTATAAAGTGGTATGAAATATTTATGTAATATAAATAATTTCAATATGAGATAAATATTCTAATTTACTGTAAATGATATATTTAATATCTAAATATTGCCATATATCACAGACCTGACACTGAGCATTATTTTAACAGCTATCTGCTAATACTGATATGATCTGTCATTCTGTCCAAAAAGTGAGTCAAATGCGATTAGAATTGATTAGAATTGATCAGAATTGATGAGAGCTGATTGTGATGTTTCAAAATCAATGCGGCTGAATCAGCAGAACCTCAGTAATTACTGACCTGTGCTGGACAGCAGTGATGTAATGTTGACGGTGTGTCTCTCTCAGTGGGGGGTCACGTGGACTTTGACGATTTCGTGGGTTTGATGGGTCCTAAACTGCTGGCAGAAACGGCCGATATGATCGGGGTGAAGGAGCTGAAGGACGCCTTTAAAGAGGTGAGAAGACGTGGTGCTCCACATTACCACTTAAAGGGGCCGTTCAGCCGAAATGTAGAATCCACTCATCATTACGTTTACCACCTTCTGATGATGTCACTTGAGGGTGGGAGGAGCTTTTGCAAAGCTAGAAGCACTCGGGTGGATTTCTGAGGATGGCTGTTGTTGTTTTTGTCTATTTCTGGCTGTTCTAGCAGTCTGGATTTCGCTATCACCATGGTTCAATGACTGTGTGATGTATTTGCATAATGCATGCTGGGTATTGTAGTGAAAAAACACAAATAAACTGATGCTAGTTTTAGGCAGAATGCTCCATTAAGGAGATATTGGGACACGGTTTAAACATAATTGCATCATTACATAGTTAATTACATACTTAAGTAATGTATTATCTCAGAATTACTTTATTTCACCAGGTATGTTACACATGTATGAACAATTATAAACAGACTACACATGAATACAGACTGCTGATGAGTAGAGCAGCTGTCTAAGCGCTGGTTCTGTCATCAGGAGGTCGCAGGTTCAATCCCTGATGAGTGCCACAGCCATCCGTCAGTGTATGAAATACAGAGTCCCAGAGAGCATAACTGTCCTCTCTTGTGTTGAGCTCCAGTGGGGTTGGGTTGGCGGTGGTTTGAGAAGATGTGGTGGAGCTTTGCTTGTCTCAGAGAAAGACCGTGCTAGTGATGGGAGGGTTCTAGATAGTGGGTGGGAGTTGGAAGTCAGACCTAGAGAGTAGATCTAAACGAGTGGTTCTGTTTTTTTATCTTTATCGCTCCTCAGTTCGACACTAACGGGGATGGTGAGATTAGCACAGGTGAGCTCAGAGAAGCCATGAGGAAGCTGCTGGGACATCAGGTGAGTGTGTGTGTGTGTGTGTGTGTGATGTATGTATGTGTGTGTGTTTGTATGTGACAGAATCCTGGAATTGAGACCGTGTGTGTTATCTGTTAGGTTGGCCACCGGGACCTGGAGGACATTCTAAAGGATATTGACCTGAACGGTGATGGACGTGTGGATTTTGAGGGTACGTGCAGTGGAACACACATTTGCCTAATACATTCAGCCAATTCACTTCCTGTTACACTGCCAGTCTGGTGAAAAACAACCCAGACCCCAGTGCAAATGCACACACAGCTTGTCTAGTCCCTGTAGAGAAGAAGTACTGCCAATAGAATAGGACTCTCTGGAGCAGATCGACATCATGACCCTATTGGCTCCATGCTGCCTAATGCCAGGCGTGGACTAGAGGGGTATAAAGCCCCCCAGCATTGAGGAGCTGTGGAGCAGTGGAAGAACTGTGTTCTCTGGAATGATGGTGGAGAAGCTCCATCCAGTACTTTTGGATGGGATGAGTTGTGGAGTTGGGGATGATGAGGTGGGGTCGGTGATCATCACCCAACATCCTGACCTCATTAACACTCTTGTTGCTGAATGCAACCAAATCCTCACAGCAATGCTCCTCTTACAAAATCTATTAAAACATTCTTCTCTGGACAGTAGAGACAGTTACTCCAACAGAAGCAGGATCAGCTCTTTAATACCCTTGATTTTACAAAAAACAATGAATGTAAGGGTGTCCCAATACTTTTGTCCATTTGGAGCAGTTGTTTCTTTTCAGATTCTCTAGCTTCCACCTCACCCAGGCACCCGTATACTGAAAAGGCAACTGTCATTTTAGCCTCTTAGCCTTCTGAAAGCCAGCATCTGGAGGGTGGAGCCGTGTTTATCAGCAGACCGCTCCTTTAATCAGTAAACCAGCGCCTGGGTTAGCCGGGACTGACGCCGTGTCTCTGCTGTGAAGAACTGGACCATTCTGAACCGTGTCTGAACACACTTTGTGTTTGTCTTTGTGGGCGTTGTAGAGTTCGTGCGGATGATGTCTCGGTGAGGGCGATCGGACTCGACACTGCTCCCTGCTGGCTGGAGGAGACACGGTGAGGAAACTGCAGCATACTGAAGCGTTTTCCACATGCAGAACCTTTCCACTGGTGCAAAATAAGACAGTAAGACTGACTGTGATTGGCCGAGGTGTTTGTCATTCTCCAAATCACGGATCATCTCACTGGAAACTACATGTGAAAAACACAGCATCCTGTCAGAGCTTCAGGACGCACGGACGGAGAATCCACATCTACTGTAGGAAAACGAGCCTGGGGCTGGAGACTGGAATACGGACATTTAAAGAGAACATGCACACACACACACACACACACACACACACACACACATACACACTGGAAAAAACTGAATTCATGATTTAAATGTTTACATTATTTCTATATAAACTATATAACATCAACACAGGTGCTGCCCAAGGTGCCTCACCGGAGGGACAACGCTGCGCTGGTGTAATACACAGTACTGTACAAAGGTTTCAGGCATCTGGGCTCACATAGGTGGGTTCCAGGTGGGCATGGGCTCTGAGCCCCATCATTACAGTCCAACTTAATCTCACACAGGTCCCATCTAGGCCCCATGTGCCATATACAACCCTGATGGGGCCCATGTTGGGCATCTGTATGGAACCTGAGTACAAAACATTCTGGTTCCCAGTTGGGCTCCACATACAGTCCCTGTGTTACCTGGGTCCATATCTGCTCAGTAAAACTCTGATATCAGAATAAACACTAATAATAACACTCCTACAGAAAGTGGTGGAGGTTCTCCATCACTGTGTTCATCATTAGAACATCTCCAAAGTTCTCCTCATGGAGTCTAGTATTATTTAGAGTTCTCCTCAGATCAACACCTGGTTTGGTGGTAAATCAGGGCTTAATGATGGTAAATCAGGTGAGCTGCTGCTGCTGCTGCTGCTGCTGCTGCTGCTGATGGAGGTGAACACATCCTCCACGCTGTGCTGGCTGGACTGGGGGGCGTCCAGGAGAACCCTGGAGGAACCGAGCTCTGTTCTTCAGACTAGCTCACTGACAAGATCTCACTACTTTCTTCAGAATGAGAAGCTCTTGTTTCTCCTTTTTACTGGATTTATGTTGAGCTGCTTTATCTGTTCTGAGGAGATCTGGAGCTTCTGCAGTAGAACCCTCTCACTGCTGAGAGACGGAGGGAGGGTGATGGGGGTAGAGTGATGGGGTAGAGTGATGGGGTTAGGGGTCTAAAGCCTCTGTACAGGACTGTTTATTATCCATGCATTAATGTATACACTGAAATCATGAATTCAGGATCCTGATTTTTCAGTGCACACACACACACACACACACACACACACACACACTCACCATGTAGCTGAGTATTTCTGCACTTTCAATCCTGAGAAAACTATCCTGTCTGTAGTGTGTCTAAGTGTGTGTGTGTGTAAGTGTGTGTATATGTGTGTGTATATGTGTGTGTGTATATGTGTGTGTGTGTGTTTGTTGAAGGAAACTGAAATGTCCTTCCTTAATGATGGCAATATTGAGTCTTACCTGTGTAGCGTCCTGTGTGTGTATCTGTGTCTTTAGGTCAGAAGGAATGGAGGTTCATTTAAAGACATGCTCTGTGATCAAACAGCCATAACATTAAAAGTACTCGCATAATATTGTGTCGGTCTCCCTCGTGCCACGGACCTCTGAATATTTGTCCTGTGGTATACTATTATCAGCAGATCCTGTAAGTCCTGTAAGTTGTGAGGTGGGGCCTCACTGATGCTCATGGGCGCCAATGACCTCGGCTGTCCTTACCTGGAGCACTTTTTGTCAGTACTGACCACTGCATACTGTGAGAGCATGCATACCAGGCGTGGGCTAGAGAGGTGTAAAGCCCCCCACCATTGAGGAGCTGTGAAGCAGTGGAAGAACTGTGTTCTCTGGAATGATGGTGGAGGAGCTCCATCCAGTACTTATGGATTGGTGACTGAATGCAATCAAATCCTCACAGCAATGCCAAACTCCAAATTCTAGTAGAAAGTCTTCTTCTCTGGACAGTAGAGACAGTTACTCCAACAGAAGCAGGATCAGCTCTTTAATACCCTTGATTTAAATGAGTAAATAAGCAGGTGTCCCAATACTTCTGTCCATATTGCTGTGCTTGATGTGCGTTATACCCCTCTATCCCACGCTCGGCATCGGGCATGGTGACCTTAGGGTCATGTGGTCAGGGCTGCTCCTCAGCGTCTAGCTGTGCTGTCAGTAGCTAAATTCACCAATTATAAGGGCTGTCCAGATACTTTTGGACAGATAGTCTACGCGTCTGTTGACTTGAGGGCAAGTGGACGAGGGCATGTTAAGAGTAGTGATGAGACAGAGGGAGACTCTCCACTGTGATCGTGTGTGTGTAGCCCAGTGGACGAGTGAGGCCGCGGTGTTCAGGCCTACAGCAGGTTGAAGTATCACTGAGGACTTTCAGGAGGACAGCTCCCACAGCTCAACACCACCTCCCAAACCCCGGGAACAGACAGGCGTAGATTGGTGTGTGTGTTTGAATAAGCAAGTCCTCTGTTGTCTGTGTGTGTGTGTGTGTGTGTGTCTGAACAGTGACACGTCGTTATACACTGTCGTAAAACTGTAACCTGTTCAATCTCCTGCATGCCAAAAAGAAAATGCCTCTGCACTCATCTGTAAAATAGTGATTTTAATAAAAATGTAGAAAATAAAGATCAGAATTATTAAGCCGAACAGCACGTTTTACTGAACGGAGCACTGCACCAACCGCTTCAGCAGCTTCAGAGGCTCTGTGAAACCTGAGGAGACTGAAGTTTCTGCAGGAGCGATGCTCACATCAGCCAGCAGCAACACCACACTCTCCCAGACTCCCTGTTGTCATGGAAACAGGCTTTCGTCCACATCCAGGCGGGACGGAGCTGATCAGCTCCTTTAATGCAGACTGCAGAGAACCAGTAGAACTGATGCCACCTTGTGGTCATTAGATACATTGTGCTGCACTTACTGGCCACTTTATTAGAAACACCTACCTTATGCTTCCACACACTGGCCACTTTATTAGAAACACCTACCTTATGCTTCCACACACTGGCCACTTTATTAGAAACACCTACATTGTGCTTCCACATACTGGCCACTTTATTAGAAACACCTACATTGTGCTTCCACATACTGGCCACTTTATTAGAAACACCTACCTTATGCTTCCACACACTGGCCACTTTATTAGAAACACCTACCTTATGCTTCCACACACTGGCCACTTTATTAGAAACACCTACATTGTGCTTCCACATACTGGCCACTTTATTAAAAACACCTACCTTGTGCTTCCACACACTGGCCACTTCACTTCAGTTCATTTGTAAGGAATTAGATCAGAAGAAGGGATTAGATCAGGGTAAGGGATTAGATCAGAGGAAGGGTTTATATTACAGTAAGAGATTAGATTAGAGGAAGGGTTTAGATCAGGTAGGAGTTTATATCAAAGTAAGGGATTAGATCAGGGCAATGGATTAGATCAGGGTAAGGGATTAGATCAGAGTAAGATTAGATCAGAGTAAGGGATTAGATCAGAATAAGGGATTAGATCAAGGTAAGGGATTAGATCAGGGTAAGGGATTAGATCAAGGTAAGGGATTAGATCAGAGTGAGGGACTGGATCAGAGTAAGGGATTGGATCAGAGTGAGGGACTGGATCAGAGTAAGGGACTGGATCAGAGTAAGGGATTGTATCAGAGTAAGGGACTGGATCAGAGTAAGGGATTGGATCAGAGTAAGGGACTGGATCAGAGTGAGGGATTGTATCAGAGTAAGGGATTGGATCAGAGTAAGGGACTGGATCAGAGTAAGGGACTGGATCAGAGTGAGGGATTGTATCAGAGTAAGGGATTGGATCAGAGTAAGGGATTGGATCAGAGTAAGGGATTGGATCAGAGTAAGGGACTGTATCAGAGTAAGGGATTGGATCAGAGTAAGGGACTGGATCAGAGTGAGGGACTGGATCAGAGTAAGGGATTGGATCAGAGTAAGGGATTGGATCAGAGTAAGGGACTGGATCAGAGTGAGGGATTGTATCAGAGTAAGGGACTGGATCAGAGTAAGGGATTGGATCAGAGTAAGGGACTGGATCAGAGTGAGGGACTGGATCAGAGTAAGGGATTAGATCAGAGTAAGGGACTGGATCAGAGTAAGGGACTGGATCAGAGTGAGGGATTGTATCAGAGTAAGGGATTGTATCAGAGTAAGGGATTGGATCAGAGTAAGGGACTGGATCAGAGTGAGGGATTGGATCAGAGTAAGGGACTGGATCAGAGTGAGGGACTGGATCAGAGTGAGGGACTGGATCAGAGTGAGGGATTGTATCAGAGTAAGGGACTGGATCAGAGTGAGGGACTGGATCAGAGTAAGGGATTGTATCAGAGTAAGGGATTGTATCAGAGTGAGGGACTGGATCAGAGTGAGGGACTGGATCAGAGTGAGGGATTGGATCAGAGTAAGGGACTGGATCAGAGTGAGGGATTGTATCAGAGTAAGGGATTGGATCAGAGTAAGGGATTGGATCAGAGTGAGGGACTGGATCAGAGTAAGGGATTGGATCAGAGTAAGGGACTGGATCAGAGTGAGGGACTGGATCAGAGTAAGGGATTGGATCAGAGTAAGGGACTGGATCAGAGTAAGGGATTGGATCAGAGTGAGGGATTGTATCAGAGTAAGGTATTGTATCAGAGTAAGGGATTGGATCAGAGTAAGGGACTGGATCAGAGTGAGGGACTGGATCAGAGTAAGGGATTAGATCAGAGTAAGGGACTGGATCAGAGTAAGGGACTGGATCAGAGTGAGGGATTGTATCAGAGTAAGGGATTGTATCAGAGTAAGGGATTGGATCAGAGTAAGGGACTGGATCAGAGTAAGGGATTGGATCAGAGTAAGGGACTGGATCAGAGTGAGGGACTGGATCAGAGTAAGGGATTGTATCAGAGTAAGGGACTGGATCAGAGTGAGGGACTGGATCAGAGTAAGGGATTGTATCAGAGTAAGGGATTGTATCAGAGTGAGGGACTGGATCAGAGTAAGGGATTGGATCAGAGTAAGGGACTGGATCAGAGTGAGGGATTGTATCAGAGTAAGGGATTGGATCAGAGTAAGGGATTGGATCAGAGTAAGGGATTGGATCAGAGTGAGGGACTGGATCAGAGTAAGGGATTGGATCAGAGTAAGGGACTGGATCAGAGTGAGGGACTGGATCAGAGTAAGGGATTGGATCAGAGTAAGGGACTGGATCAGAGTAAGGGATTGGATCAGAGTAAGGGATTGGATCAGAGTAAGGGACTGGATCAGAGTGAGGGACTGGATCAGAGTAAGGGATTAGATCAGAGTAAGGGACTGGATCAGAGTAAGGGATTGGATCAGAGTAAGGGACTGGATCAGAGTGAGGGATTGTATCAGAGTAAGGGATTGTATCAGAGTAAGGGATTGGATCAGAGTAAGGGACTGGATCAGAGTGAGGGACTGGATCAGAGTAAGGGATTAGATCAGAGTAAGGGACTGGATCAGAGTAAGGGACTGGATCAGAGTGAGGGATTGTATCAGAGTAAGGGATTGTATCAGAGTAAGGGATTGGATCAGAGTAAGGGACTGGATCAGAGTAAGGGATTAGATCAGAGTGAGGGACTGGATCAGAGTGAGGGACTGGATCAGAGTGAGGGACTGGATCAGAGTAAGGGATTAGATCAGAGTGAGGGACTGGATCAGAGTAAGGGATTGGATCAGAGTGAGGGATTAGATCAGAGTGAGGGACTGGATCAGAGTAAGGGACTGGATCAGAGTGAGGGACTGGATCAGAGTGAGGGACTGGATCAGAGTGAGGGACTGGATCAGAGTAAGGGATTAGATCAGAGTGAGGGACTGGATCAGAGTAAGGGATTGGATCAGAGTGAGGGATTAGATCAGAGTAAGGGATTGGATCAGAGTGAGGGACTGGATCAGAGTAAGGGATTGTATCAGAGTGAGGGACTGGATCAGAGTAAGGGATTAGATCAGAGTGAGGGACTGGATCAGAGTAAGGGATTGGATCAGAGTGAGGGATTAGATCAGAGTAAGGGATTGTATCAGAGTGAGGGACTGGATCAGAGTGAGGGACTGGATCAGAGTGAGGGACTGGATCAGGTGTGGGTGTGGGGAGAGGCAGTGATAGAGAGAGAACACATTTATTTATAAATCAGAGAGAATCTGCTGCAGCTGAACACGTGGACAGGTCTGAACAAAAAGCCGCATGCTGATTGGACAGTGCTAGAGCGGCGTCCGCTGTTTCCATAACAACCAACGCTCACCCTGGAGACCCAGAATGCACCGAGACGCGCTGCGTTGGACCAATCTGATTGGACGCGGTTGTTTACAGTTTTATTCGTTAATTCCTGAATAAATCAGACGCATAAAAATTACGTTTTAATCTTATTTACTTTCTGATCTGCTCAGAGGAGCCGCTGATTATAATCATCTACTAACATCTGGAGGAGCGGAGCGGCCACAGCTGGACCATACCATCTCCCCTTCACTGAGGGGGGGCGCGTGCTCGTGTTTCAGGCGGTTAAGCTCTGATGTTCGGACCCGTGCTCAGTCTGTTAAAGCTGTAGGTAAGAGTGTCCGTGTGCGCGCGCGTGGAGTCCAGACAGTCGCACGAGCCGCGCTGCCTGATCGGTCCTCACCCCTCCGTCTTCCACTCGCCCACTTTTGCCAACCGATCAGCAGCGCGAGTCGAACAAACTTGATTCAGCGGGTTTCTGGGTTTGAGCCGCCTGCCGGCCGAGCACAGGTACTGCACCCAGCTCTTAAAGGGCCCACATCAGTTTGACAAAAACACCCTGTTTGAAAGGTACACTATATGGACAAAAGTATTGGGACAGGAACAAATCACACCTACCCACAGGCATTAATCTGGAGCTGGTCCCCCTTCAGCAGCAGCAGGTCTGGAGCTCTGCTGCAGTTACTGAGTCAGTTGGAGGCTTTTCTGCACTCTGCTCTGAGCTCAGCACTCGGCCCTGACCCCGCTCTGTAGCTTTACGTGGTCTGACACTCGGTGGCTGAGCTGCTCTCTGTGAGCTGTTCCTCCTAAACTCTTCCACTGTTCAATAATAACACCACTCACAGCTGATGGAGGAAGATCTAGGAGGGAGGAGATTTCACCAGCTGACTTGTTGGTGTTGGTGCAGCGGTGTCTCCTATTACATACAGAACCACGCTGGAGTTCAGTGAGCTCTTCAGAACCTCCCGTTCTTTCACTGATGTGTGGAGGAAAGACAGACTGCAGGACTAGAGGCTGGAGTTTAGACACCTGTAGCTGAATGGGACCCGTAACACTCTCTGCTCCAGGGGGCGTCTAAGCACATCATAAGGGTATTTTACCTTCATCATCATCATCATCCATATAAAACTCTTCACCTGTGGGTTTGGATAGGAAATAAATTATGGGCTGTATCTGTGTTGTAGTCATGGCGACTGACACCTGGTTCCATTCACCTCCACTGTTTCTCTACAGTGAAGCTCAGTTTCACACCGAACCCCCGACTCTGACTGAGCTCAGCTCTCACACAGAAATGTTGAAAGGTTGTTGGAGTTCCCCTTTAAACAGCCTTTCCTGTTGAACTGGACGTGTTAGAGCAGCAGATCTCTACCCCCCCCCCCCCAAACAACCACCCAAACCCCCCCCAGAGCCCAGAGATCTGTGTCTCCTGAGCTGAAGGTCAGGGTTGGGTTGGGTGGATCACTGCTTGTTGAGCGTCTGAGCAGCAGGAAAAACCACATTCACCACTGCTGAATAAGTGAATTCACCGTGAAGCAGCCCTGCTGCAGTGTGTGTGTGTGTGTGTGTGTGTGTGTGTGTGTGTGTGCACCAGTGTGATATCAGGTCATGCATTTTTAACATTACTGTACTGAAGGCCACATTTCCATCCAACAATATCATCAATTTGTTTATCTGTAAACCACTGTTACAATATCCAGTGTAACAACAACAACAACAACAACAACAACAACATGATTCACTTGTCATTAAAGCTTGTAAATTAACAATTAATTCAAATCAATATTAACTATTATTATTGTTATTATTATTGTTGTTAGTTGGAGTAGTACTATATTACTATAGTTATTATTATTATTATTGTAGGAGTTATTATAGGAACTGTATCTATATGGCACCTTTACACAGGAGTCTATAGTAGTATATTTACAGTAAACATGTCAGTAAAAAGTGTTTACCAAACATAACATGCATATAACATGTTAATGCATAACATTTAAATAACAAATATGTGTATATTAATATAATATGTCAATAAAGCACAAGAACCATAAATACAATAATCAAAAACGAATTTATAATCTTTTAAAAATAAAACCTTGTATAATAAAGACAGAGGTGTTAAATTAGAATATCATCATAAATAAAAGCATTAAAATATAATGCAAATATGCTGTAAAATACGTGTGTGTGTGTGTGTGAGTGTGTGAGTGTGTGTGTGTGTGTGTGTGTGTGAGTGTGTGTGTGTGTGTGTGTGTGTGTGTGAGTGTGTGTGTGTGTGTGTGTGAGTGTGTGTGTGTGTGTGTGTGTGTGTGTGTGAGTGTGTGTGTGTGAGTGTGTGTGTGTGTGAGTGTGAGTGTGTGTGTGTGTGTGTGTGTGTGTGAGTGTGTGTGTGTGAGTGTGAGTGTGTGTGAGTGTGTGTGTGTGTGTGTGTGAGTGTGTGTGTGAGTGTGTGTGTGTGTGTGTGTGTGTGAGTGTGTGTGTGTGAGTGTGTGTGTGTGTGAGTGTGAGTGTGTGTGTGTGTGTGTGTGTGTGTGTGTGTGAGTGTGTGTGTGTGAGTGTGAGTGTGTGTGAGTGTGTGTGTGTGTGTGTGTGAGTGTGTGTGTGAGTGTGTGTGTGTGTGTGTGTGTGTGTGAGTGTGTGTGTGTGTGTGTGTGTGAGTGTGTGTGTGTGTGTGTGTGTGTGTGTGTGAGTGTGTGTGTGAGTGTGAGTGTGTGTGTGAGTGTGTGTGTGTGTGTGTGTGTGTGAGTGTGTGTGTGTGTGTGTGTGTGTGAGTGTGTGTGTGTGTGTGAGTGTGTGTGTGTGTGTGTGTGTGTGTGTGTGTGTGTGTGTGTGTGTGTGTGTGTGTGTGCGCGCGCAGATTGAGAGAGAAGTGAAAGCTGACACTGAATTCGCGTCTTTTCCGTCACTGCCTCGCTCTGATTGGTCGGCGCTCGCAACGGGAAGCGTTGGCTCCTCCAATAGTCGCGCACACCGTTGCTCTGTGTTCACGTCCGATTGGCTGCAGCGCGTCTGCCCGTCCTGCCCCTCCCCGGCCAAGCAGGTTGGGCTGCGCTCTGTGTAAGCTGCCCGGAGTGAGAGTGAATGGAGCGCAGCGACAGCGGCGGCGGAGCAGACCCAGCAGCCCCAGCAGCCCCAGCAGACCCCTCACCCCCCGCGGCTCCCCGCAGCACAACCGCGCTGACCGGCTCTCCCGGCACCCCGCAGCCCCCGCGCCTCTGAGCTCGCGCCCCAGGGCTGAGCGTCCCGCGCAGGGTGTATCTGTGCAGCAGCTCGCGCTCCAGCGGGCTCTGATGACCGAGCAGGAGGAAGTGTGAGTCCCCGAGTTACACCGGAGCAGGCCGAGAGACAGCCGCCTGGGTGGGTGCACAGCCCCGCGACCCCGGCGGAGCCTCCTGCACGGAGCTAGCGACGGAGGGCCGGGTTTTAGACGCTGGTGTGGGACTGGCTGTCAGACAGAGCATGTGCGTGTGAGAGAGAGAGAGAGAGAGAGAGAGAGAGCTACGTAGAGTTAACCCACATCTCCTGTAAGAGAGAGAGAGAGAGAGAGTGTGTGTGTGTGAGAGAGAGAGAGAGAGTGGAAATGAGAGGGGTCACAGCTCCGTGGGCTGTCCGGATGGTAGCGGCCGTGCTGGCGCTGCTAGCCGGGCAGAGTCGCTCTGAGGCCGGGGAGGGCAGCCTGGCTGAGCAGGTGATCTGGGCGGTGAACGCTGGAGGCGAGGCGCACACGGACACTCACGGCATCCAGTTCAGGAAAGACCCGCTGGAGGGGAAGGTGGGCAAAGGTGAGTGTGCTCGAGGTGTGTGCTGGTGCTGGGGGAGAATGGCTAGCAGCTACCAGCTATCATCAGCATGCTGTCCCCATGAGGTGTGTGTGTGTGTGTGTGTGTGTGTGCTCTATTATTAGCCTGTGTGTGTGTGTGTGTGTGTGTGTGTGTGTGTGTTTGTCTGCTATTAGCAGTGTTTCTCGGTCCTGCAGATGTGGGGGGATGTTTCACAAAGCTGTGTGTGTGTGTGTGTGTGTGTGTGTTTTCCAGGTAACTTAAGCTCACGATCAAGTCTGACCAATAGCAGAAGAGCTGGACCACTGAGCTCTTCTCTGATTGGACAGCCGTTAATTTAGGCTTAAGTTATCCTGATGATCTGATGGTCAGGATTTGTGTGAAATACCCCCACAGCTTTTCAGCAGGTGGATCATTTCAGCTAAACACTGAGGACTGTGACATACGACTGTCCCGAGCTTCAGCTGAATGAGCCAGACCTCAGGCTTAACTTATCCAGCTAACCGAGACCCCCCCCCCCGTACGAACCCGTCTGCTTTTAGACAGGCTGGACTTTAAGCTTAAGTTATCCAGCTAATTGAGAAATTGTGAATTCTGTGAAGTAATACCTCCCAAGATTTCTCAGATACGCTAAACACGAAGTGTCAGATAGCTCTGCTCCTATTGGACAGGGGGCACTTTGGGCTTAGGTCAGCAGGCCAGCTGATAAATCCTGCATTTTGTGAAGGATGGGATAATTAAGGTAAAATGAATGAATATGACTTAAACAACTCCTCTCATTAGACAGACTAGACTGAAGTTTAAGTTATCTAGCTAACTGATAAGTCCTGCATTCACTTACATTTTCCAATAAGTAAGATCATATTAATATTATTATTATAATTATTATAAAATTGAGCTAAAAGTGGGGATCGTCTAAAGTGAAGCTCATCTTCTGTTATTCAGGCTTAACATTGGGTTTAGGTTATCTAGCTAACACAGCAACCCTTGTGCTCCTATTGGACAGGCCTGAGTTGTGGTTTATATTATCTGGCTAATTGGGGAAATCCTGCTTATAAAAGCTGGACGACCTAAAACCAAAACCTGGAGCTGAACCAACAGGACGGTCTTTCTTTAACGGTTGTGCTGTGGAGTTGGAGCAGGGGAGTGATGGACTGTGTATGGTGGTGCTGGTGCTGGTGGATCAGGAGGTTTGGTTGCTGGGGCAGACTGTAAGATCTCCACACAGCCAGCAGCTGTACCATCTTTAAAAGGATCAAGAGCTGCATCATGTATGATCACAATATTATTATATTATCTTATATAATCACATCACAATGTTTGCAGGGCTGGATAGACTTTAATTTAGTGAATTTGTGAAGCTTACTGCTCTCGCGCCCGGCCGTACAGTCCATACTGAACACTGAATTCACTGTTTCAGTGATTCGTTCACCAAAAACATTGCTTTTACAGTAATTACAGAATAACTGCCTATATATCTTAGCTTTAGCCATTCATGCTGAATTTATAAGACTATAGACTACTTCTGGAATAAGGCATCCAATCAGAACAGAACTCATTTACATATAGTAGAATTATTATATTGTTCTTAGAGGTAAAGCGAGGTTGGAAACTTAAATATAATAGATATTTTTATATATATATAGATAGATAGATAGATATTTATATATCTAATAATAAAATAATAAAAACTTCCACTATAGACAGTATATCACGTTATTCCGTCAACAACAAAAGGCTGTAGTAATACCATATTTAAAAAAACTGGCTGTGTGAGGCCTTAAAGGGCCGGCGGTTGTGATTGGCGCGAGAGGCTGGTAGAAGGCAGTGTGGAGCAAATGTAGGCCGCTGTCATTTGTCAGGAAGTAACTTCAGGTTTGATGACTCTCACTTCCTAGGCTCCATGCTTCGACACACACACACACACACACACACACACACAAATGGGAACTCCACTGAATTTTAAAAAATTCTGCATAATTAAATTTTTAAGAAATGAAACCGAGCTTCACTGTAGAGAACCTGACCCACTCTGATCTCTCTACAGTGGAGGTGAATAGAAGCAGGTGTCTGTCGCCATGACTACAATAACACAGATACAGCCCATAATTTATCTCCTATCCAAACCCACCAGTGCAGCTACACGAGTCTTCTGAGTTTTATATGGAGGATGATGATGATGATGATGATGATGAAGGTAAAATAGTGAATAGAGAATCTGAACTAATGCAGTTCTCTTTAGGGACTACTTTCTGTAGCCGCACTACACCCTGCAGCATGTATCCCTCCACCATTTTAATGATCTGATTCTAAAAGCAGGTTCTAGAGCCGAACTCTTCTCAGAACTCTGGTAGAACCGTGTCTCAGGCAGCGTCTTCATCACCATTAGGTGAAGAACTTTCTGTGAGGAGCTTGTAGCGCAGGGGTGGAGCTCTGAATTCCTGCACAGCGTGGTGATTGTCCTGCTCCAGCACACCTGATCCAGCTCATCTGTTAATGATCACATTTCGGTGGTGTGATGGGGCAGGGAAATCACCTCACTTGGCTGGACCTTGGCCCTAGGTTCCTCAGCCCTGTTTTAGGGGCTGTAACATCTCCAGATGTCTGCTTCTCCCTTTCGCCACCACTGTGAACAGTTCTGACCGTGTGTTTGATTATGCTGAGAATTTGAAACATTTGGTTGATTTGCCTTTTAATGCACTGCTGATTACCATGGTTACCAAGTTATTATTTTCTAGATTTAATACAATTAATATTGACAAAAGTATTGGGACACCGGCTCATTCTCTGTCGCTTCAGAAATCAAGGATATTAAAAAAGAGCTGATCCTGCCTGTCTCTACTGTCCTCAGAAGAGGAGCATTGCTGTGAGGATTTGATTGTATTCAGTGAAGAGCGTTAGTGAAGTCAGGATGTTGGATTATTGATCACCACCCCACCTCATCATCACCAACTCATCATAAAATCGGGTTTTCAGTGTGTGTGTGTGTGTGTGTGTGTGTGTGTGTGTGTGTGTGTGTGTGTGTGTGTGTGTGTGTGTGTGGACGCAGGGGGTGAGGGAGCTGTGTACACACTGTATCACACTCCGGTTCCAGCGCGGGTCCTTTAACGCCAGTCCTGCTGTCACTCACACGCTCAGTAACACCCCTGTTTTGTTTTTGGCGGTTCAGCATCAGACTACGGCGTGCGTCTGCCGATCCTGCGCTCCAGCCCCGAGGATCAGATCCTGTACCAGACGGAGCGCTACAACGAGGACACGTTTGGGTACGAGTTGCCGATCCGAGAGGAGGGAGAGTACGTCCTGGTGCTGAAGTTCGCTGAGGTTTACTTCGCCCAGTCCCAGCAGAAGGTGAGACCCTGAATTTGACCCCTTAAAGCCTGAACCGTTACATAATTGGTAGTAAACTGTTTGTTTATAAAAAAAAAAAAGTTAAATAACACGTTTATATATGACTTTTATTTGTCCCTGAGTTGCTTTTAAGATTTTACTTAAACAACTTAGAAATCAGAAATAAACGTTTTATAATTACGCTCTGAACTGAAAGGAGAATGCATTCAGCTACTTTAAGCTGCATCCATTGCTGACACAAATGCACACACAGCTTGTCTAGTCCCTGTAGAGAAGTACTGCCAATAGAATAGGACTCTCTGACCCTATTGGCTCCATGCTGCCTAATACCAGGCGTGGGCTAGAGGGGTATAATAAAGCCCCCCAGCATTGAGGAGCTGTGGAGCAGTGGAGGAACTGTGTTCTCTGAAATGATGGTGGAGGAGCTCCATCCAGTACTTTTGGGATGAGTTGGGGATGATGAGGTGTGGTGGTGATTATTAAACCATCCTATTAAAGCATCCTGACCTCACTAACGCTCTTGTCACTGAATGCAATCAAATCCTCACAGCAATGCTCCTCCTCCAGAATCTAGTAGAAGGTCTTCTTCTCTGGACAGTAGAGACGGTTACTCCAACAGAAGCAGCATCAGCTCTTTAATACCCCTGATTTCAGAAGAACAGTGGATGAGCAGGTGTCCCAATACTTATGGTGTATGACATGAGCCGCTTTAGATAACAATAGGTTAACGTTGGTCACAAACGCTGAGCTTAGATCGTCGTCAAGCTTCTTCTCCGAATTGTTCAGTTTTTAAAATCTTTAACGGCTGGAGTTGTGATGTAGCCTCGCTGCCCCAGGTCTGTAAAGACTCCTCACGGGTCGGTGCTGATGAGGGCTTTGCTCCATCAGAGCAGCAACAAGGAATGAAGGTGTTTGTCTCTCTCTCTCTCTCTATTACAGTGTTTTTATGACTGACTCTCTCTCGCCCTCTCTTTCTCACTCTCTGGTTATCTCTCTCTCTCTCTTGCCCTCAGGTGTTTGACGTCCGTGTGAACAGTCACGTCGTGGTGAAGGATTTGGATATTTTTGACCGTGTTGGTCACAGCACAGCTCACGATGAGATTGTGCCGTTCTCCATAAAGAGGGGGAAGCTGAGCATTCTGGGAGAAGTGTCCACTTTCAATGGAAAACTGACCATTGAGTTTATAAAGGTGAGACACATCATCATCATCATATTCTTTTACATTATTTCTAAATAATAATGTGCGTTTTGGCCTCTGCTAATGGTTCAGAAAGAAAATAAAATTGTATTCTTTTTGCTACATAAACACACACAGACACACACACACACACACATATATATATATATATATATCAGCCTGTTCAGCTTTACACAAATAGAGGTCTTGTGTGTGCGGGTGTGTGTGTGCGGGTGTGTGTGTGCGGGTGTATTTGCATTTTCCTGTTCCGGTATGTATTGATTTGTCAGATATGACGCCTAACCTCTTCCTCTTGTATCCACATAGGGTTACTATGACAACCCCAAGGTGTGTGCGCTGTATGTAATGAAAGGCAAACCAGAAGGTGAGCGGGGTCACTCCATCATCATCATCATCATCATCATCATTATTATCATTATTAAACTGCAGTTCTCTAAAGGTTGTCTCTGAAGTAGTCCCTCTGTAGCCTCGGGGAAAGCTCAGCTCAGATTAGGAATGATTCCTCAGATCCTCGTTTAACCCTTTCCTGCAGCCGTCAGAATTACAATCAGCTGATTGTTTCGTTATTTGCAAAGTTGAAGGTTCGGATCCCACGGGCGGGAGTGTACGTCTGAAAGGGTTAAATCTCAATAAAACGACCTTCACCACCTTATTTAAAAAAAAATTAATTTTTAAAAACTTTACAGTGCACATGCAGGCGGAGCCTAATAATATTGACCTGTTAATCTGTCTGATGGTGTTTTGTTTATTTATTAGATTAAATATGGGTTGGTCTGATCACACCTCACCTACACACAAGCGTTCTCTGCCATTTTCTCTGCGTTTAGTTTATGTAATTTAATATTATTATTATTATTATTATTAGGGGTCCAAGCAAATAGTGTTTTTTTAACCTTAATATTATATTGATTATTTTATATAAGCAACTCGAGCAAACCGTCAGTTGTACAGATATGAAACCGAGGTCAGTACATGGCTACTACCATCATGTGGGTGCTTTAACAGTTTTTGCAGTGTTGGGCCTTCTTGAAGATTGATGCCTGCTGCTATATTCATTATGATGTCTTTGACTTTTTGACATCGTAGTTATATAATCTCACGTCAGATGATGCAGTATAAACAAACATACTTTTCTGTCGTTTCCGTTTTCTTTCTCAGACGTGCCGAAGCTGCAGCCGCACCCAGGGCTGGAGAAACGAGAGGAGGACGAGGAAGAGGAGGAGGTGGAGGTCGGAGAAGATGGGGTAAAGAAGAGCGCCTCCGCCAGTCCGAAGAACCCCGTCCGTTCGGGCCCGCGAACGCCGAACCCATACGCCGCCGATAACAGCAGCCTGATGTTCCCCATCCTGGTGGCGTTCGGGGTATTCATCCCAACACTGTTCTGCCTCTGCCGCCTGTGAGGGGCGAGCGAGGGGGGACGGACAGCAGGCTGTGGAGGGGTGGGCAGGGTTGGGGGTTGTGGGGCAACATGGAGGGACATGGACATGAAAACAAGACAGACATAGATAATGAGAGAGAGACAGACAGAGAGAGAGACACACGAGGAGAGAAAACGGCGTGGTGGGCAGGATTCACATATTCCTCTCGTTTAGCCGGAGAGCAGCGGGTTAAACAGCAAGGGTTACAGGAACAGATTAGACCAGCATGCTAACAGCGCTAACGGTGCTAATGCCGCTAATGTTACATAACAACACAACGTTATTAAAATGTTCTGTTATTACATGATGAAAGTGAAAGGAACATAATAACCAGACTATTTTAAGAAACGAAGAGCAGATCCCGTGATATGCGTTTACGGTTGCCATGACTACGGCATTCACGCTCACGCTCTTGTGCCACTAGCTTTGAAAGGGAACGACGGCGTCCTACACGTAAATTAGCTACCTGTGCTAATAGTGTGTCTCACGCTAACGGTGAATGGACCCGTGTAGCCGCCAGCTGGCGTTTCGCTAACTGCTGGCTGCTGGGTTTTATTTGTTATATAGGCCACGTTAGCGGTTAGCATGCTCGGTCGAGCGGTTCCTTAAAGTGAGCTGGTTTATTTATTTGTGTGTTTGTGTTTGTGCACATGGTTTAATACTTGTTTTATCTTTTTTTTTTTTAAATGACGCTCTAACACTCTCTCTCACACACACACACACACACACACACGCTTGCGCACAGCCGAGACAGGACTGACCACTTTGCAAAACAGGTCTGTCCGGTCTGACAGGAAATGACGGGGCAAAACTCGGAGCGCTGCCTGTGATTGGCTGCCCTGATCTTATTGTTGTTTTGACAAGCAAACCCCAGATATTAAGGACATCAGTTCACTGCTATCAGCACAGCTGGACGGGTTAGGAAGGGAATGTGGGTGGGGTCATTATTCCTTTTTTTTTTGTTTGTTTGTTTTTTTTGTTTTTTATTAGCTAACGTTGCTCTTCCTTACTTATATCCATTCAGTTAGCTCAGTTAGCTCAGTTAGCTGGCTTGGAAGTGTAACTATGTTGTAACCAGACGAAAGTATTTTTGAAGACTTGATGATTCTGATTTCTCAGTGGTTTTTAATGAGATGCACTGATACACGTTTTCCTTTCTTCAGTCAGAATACGATCATTAGAAAACTGTACACAGTCCATCCTAGACCGGATCGTTTCTGCGGTTTAAGACCATGAGTGTATTACCATTTAGGCCACTTTAGCATTTAGCACAACCAAATGTGCCCTATAAATAAAAACACACAATAATAATAAAATAACGTTAGCCTTTAGGTCCTACAGTTCACTGAGCATCATCAGGACTTTTGGCAGCTCAATATTCTTCATTTCATCGTCATTTTTATAAGGTTTATTTCCTCTGGTTTGGTTTACTGGTGAACAACAGCAGGCTTTGGTGATGTCCCTGCTGAGTAACACCATGCGGTCATTAGAAAGGAGGGCGTTTGGTCATAGTGCCTGCGTAATCAATGCTATTAGCTGTGGGCTAATTAGCATTACAAGCAGCTGATCGCTAATTGTAAGATGAAAGTGAACACAGCGCTGATCAGGACGCCTATTATTTAGCCGTCTGTGTTCTTTTCTCTCTTATTTTCTTTGATCTTTGTCTGTTTTGTTTTGTTTTTTTCCTCCCCTGACCCGCAGAGTCACCGCCACTGCCTTTCTCCTCCTGACGCGACTCGCCCACCCGGCCTGTTTTTTTTACGGCATCACCAAAGATATTTTAGTTTGGGTAGTTTTAGTTGGTGTTGGGTTTTTTTAACGTCAGTGACGCCCCTCAGTGGACGTCTCAGAGCGGTGCTGTGATGAAGACATGCCCCGTCGTTACAGCTAGCGTGTTTATGGACTTTTCCAGCTAACGCTCACCGCTTGTGAACCGAGTGTGAATAATCACGCTGTCTCGGTGTTGAGGCAAACTTTGGCATGTTTTTTTCCTTTATCCTCTTTTACAAGAACATTTTAAACATTAAAAAATATATCTACTTGCACATGAATTCAGTAGATAACCCGAGACATATTCAGTGTCTGGTTGCTTCTTTAGGCTAACATGGCTAACAAATAACAGAGGCGTTCAGTAGCAATAGTTAAATTAGCATCAGTTAGCGGCCTCAGTTCACTCTTCAACATATGCTATGCTAATATTCAAAATATGGACAAAAGTATTGGGACACCTGCTCATTCTTTATTTCTTATAAAAGAGAGAAGACGACTTTCTACTAGATTTTGTAGGAGGAGCATTGCTGTGAGGATTTGATTGCATTCAGCAACAAGAGCCACCCCACCTCATCATCAACTCCCCAACTCATCCCGTCAAAAAGTACTGGATGGAGCTCCTCCACCATCATTCCAGAGAACACAGCTCCTCCACTGCTCCACAGCTCCTCAATGCTGGGGGGCTTTATACCCCTCTAGCCCACGCCTGGCATTATTAGGCAGCATGGAGCCAATAGGGTCATGATGTTGATCTGCTCCAGAGAGTCCTATTCTATTGGCAGTACTTCTTCTCTACAGGGACTAGACAAGCTGTGTGTGTGCATTTGCACATCTGTGTCAGCAATGGGTGCAGCTTAAAGTAGCTGAATGTGTTCAGATTAGAAGGGGTGTCCACAAACATTTGGACTATTTGAAATAACGAATTCCTCCACACGGTTTGAGGAGGGTTAGCACTGGCTAATTGCTCATGCAAGCTTCCGTTATTGTTAGCTCCGTTAGCCTCATAGCTGAGCTGATCAGATATGCTTGGGACGAGAGAGGAAATGTGTGAATGAGATGTTTTGCTGAACTATCTGTTATTTTTCTCCATTTCTGCCATGATGGCATATATATATTTCATTTATCTCTCTCTCTCTGTCTCTCTCTCTCTGTCTCTCTCTCTCTCTCTCTGTCTCTCTCTCTCTGTCTCTCTCTCTCTCTCTCTGTCTCTGTCTCTCTCTCTCTCTCTCTCTCTGTCTCTCTCTCTCTGTCTCTCTCTCTCTCTCTGTCTCTCCACCACCACCAACGCATCTCTATTAGCAGCGTCTCTCATTGCTAACATGTAGCCACACAGCTAGCTCCTCTACTCCATGTGTTATTCATGTGCTGTTAGCACTCTTTCTGCTGACCCATTAGCTCTGTTTGCTATCGGTACACGCATTTCTAGCCGGATCGTGTTCGTGTTCGTGGCCAAACCTTCTCATGACCCTGATTGTATTATTCCGCTTGGCTGTGTTGTTTTTAGCTCTGAAATATGAAATCTCTGAAATTGCAGACGGCCGTGAGCGCTGGTGAGCTCAAGGAATGGTGGAGTGATCAGTCTATAAGGGCTAGTTCAGCCAAAAATCAAGATTGCACCGTCCCTCCCTCACCATAGCGCACATATGGCCGGCTGTGTTTGCTGCGTCACTAGTTTTCCACTGCGAGGCTAATGTAGCTAACGCTTACCTGTAAATCCCTCTTCTCTATAACATGGACACAAACGCTGCTGCTAGCTAGCTACGCCGATTTGGTCCAGGTCTGTTCAGGACGATCAAAACCTGAACATTCAGAGGTTGCGGGGACATTTGTCTTCTCTCCATGATGACAAATGCCTCAAAACTGCTCATTTTATTTGAGACCCAAGCTAATTTGCTGGTTGCCTGATAAAGTTAGCCTGTGCTTCCAGCACGGGACAGGCCACAGCACTGCAGCGTCTACAGACCATAATAGAAGAGTAAATTAACCGCTAGTCTAGATTAGCATCGCTAAAACAGTGGTGGTGATGACTGAACACCTCCGGACAGGTTAAGCAGAGCGCGTGGGGTTCAGACGTGCCGTTAGCACCAGGCTAACTGCTGCGAGGCTCACAGGCTTCTATTGGTGATTAGCTATATTAGCCTCGTAGCTCCAGTGTAAGACAAGATGGCAGAACATGCCTGGGTGGGTTGTGAGAAAAGGGGGAAACTCGTGCTCGTTTGATTTGTTGCCAAAACATCTCCTTAAACCGTCCTCCACCACGCGAGGTTCTGCTTCGTCCTGGGTCGAGAGGCTAGCGTCAATTCATGCCTTCGTTTTGGCCTTGATTATGAGTCGATGCTACAAGATCAGAAAGTGATCATGAAAGAAGCACCTTTTGTCATTTATTTGCGAACATTTTAATGATAATCGGCGCCAAAGTCATGTGTTTTTCTTTCTGTACACTGTGTGTGTGTGTGTGTGTGTGTGTGTGTGTGTGTGTGTGTGTGTGTGTGTGTATATAAGGTACTTTGGTTCACACGAGATGTCGTTCCATATGGTTATTTTTGTCTTTTGAATATTTGGAATAATATTGTTGCTGTTATTATTCTGTTGTCGTTATGGTTGTTCTTGTTGCTGTTGTTTCTGGGGGTTTTGGGTATTGTTGTTTTTCTTAATGGCTCTGAGGAGTGGCCTTGCTGCTGGGTGTGCTGATGTCGGGGTTTGATTGACCGTTGATTGGATTGAGAGTCGGGCTTCCACACACTGACTGACGGCCAGAAAGAAATAATGAGGCTAGTTACGGGACCGGAGTTAATTCTTTTAATTTTAATTTTTAATTTTTTTTTTTCTTTTGGAAATATTTTCTAATTTAAGCAAATGGAAATGAATTGATATTGAGGTTGTTTTTGATTTTTAAACATTGTGTGTTTGGGTGGGTTTCGAAAGTAGTCGCTCTTTCCTCAGGATCTTTGATTTATTTACTTTTTACGATGGTTTTATTGGTGAATTATTTTGCACTGCCTGCTGTTTTTCGTTAAAGCATTGCTTTTCCCTCCTTTTTTCATCTGTTGTCTTTTTAATTTGATCCCTTGTTGCCTTGATTTTGAATTACATCCAAATGTGCTTTATCATTGTTGGCTGAAATGCTGTTTTTCTTCTGATTAATTTTTTGTTTTGCTGTTTCTGATCATTTTGCATGCCTGTTTTTCTGTTATCCCTTGTTTTGTCTCCCGAACAGCTGAAACTGCGCACCGTTATATCTTTCTTACCAAATACACACACATCCTCCAACACAGCCAAAGACTGCCTTCATACTGGTACACACGTACGTTCATGCATGTCATTTCTATCCTGTGCTGCACAGATGTCGGGGTGTACAGAGCTAAAGGTGATGGAGACTTTTGAACACTCCTCTGCTGGACCCCCTGTCCCTCTCCTCCCCCCCTCTCCCTGTATACAGCTGATGAATTTGGGAACTGGTGAAGGGGTACACTCTGCAGTCCTTTAGGGAAATGAATCTGAAGCAGGAGCTGCAAACTCATGCTGTTTCTTTTTAATAAATGTGCTATTTTATCTAAACTGCCTTTCATGTTCAATCATTTTAGTGCCTTTATTACACATTCAAAGGGGCCATCTCTGACCATCACTGGACATTGGTCATAACAGTAAAAAAGAAAGGGTGTAAACACTAAAGAAAGAAACACTCTGAGCTTGTTAAACTTTAACCGCACATTAAAACGACAATAAATACAGTGGGATTACATTTGTAGTACAAATTAAAGAGGAAGTACAACCAGTTTTTAAATACTATGTATAACTCGTGTGTGTGAACTGAGCTCAGTCAGAGTCGGGGGTCCGGTGTGAATCTGAGCTTCACTGTAGAGAACCTGACCCACTCTGATCTCTCTACAGTGGAGGTGAATGGAAGCAGGCGTCAGTCGCCATGACTACAACAACACAGATACAGCCCATAATTTATCTCCTATCCAAACCCACCAGTGCAGCTACACGAGTCTTCTGAGTCTTATATGGGATGATGATGATGATGATGATGAAGGTAAAATAGTGAATAGAGAATCTGAACTAATGCAGTTTTCTTTAGGGACTACTTTCTGTAGCTGCACTACACCCTGCAGCATGTATCCCTCCACCATTTTAATGATCTGGTTCTAAAAGCAGGTTCTAGAGCCGAACTCTTCTCAGAACTCTGGTAGAACCGTGTCTCAGGCATCAGGCAGCGTCTTCATCACCATTAGGTGAAGAACTTTCTGTGAGGAGCTTTTAGTAGAGCTTCAGACGTCTGCTTCCCTTCACCTCCACTGTAGAACCACAGCTCTGACTGGGGGAGCTTATCTAGAACCTCCACTGTAGAACTTCAGCTTTGACTGGGGGAGCTTATCTAGAACCTCCACTGTAGAACCACAGCTCTGACTGGGGAGGTTATCTAGAACCTTCACTGTAGAACTCCAGCTCTGACTGGGGGGAGCTTATCTAGAACCTCCACTGTAGAACTCCAGCTCTGACTGGGAGAGCTTATCTAGAACCTCCACTGTAGACCCACAGCTCTGACTGGGAGAGCTTATCTAGAACCTTCACTGTAGAACTCCAGCTCTGACTGGGGAGCTTATCTGGAACCTCCACTGTGTGAAGTTTATTAAATAATAATCTTTAGAGTTTAACTCCAACCTACTCTGAATGACTTGTTTCAGTTAAAGTTAGATACTCATCATTCAGTGCATTTTACTCTTTGATGTGAGTCTACATTAGGAAATTAGCTAATTTAGCATTAGCTAGCTTTTTAAAATGAAGTAGAAAATAAAATTAAAACCTACTTTTCCTTTTTAAAAACAAACCTAAAATATTATTTTTGTTCCTAATCAGTATTCCAAATTTAATATAATGTAAAATAACTGTATATACTGTTATTTAATATTATCTAATGTTGTTTAATATAAACTGTATCATATATGATGTGATATTAATCATTAATTTAAAGCCAAAATTAAAATGATTAGAAACGCTCAGATTGAGGAAGTAAACACAGAGAGTAAGGTCTCCATGGCAACTTCAGAACCTCTACAGCCAATCAGAGGCGCCACTGTCTCTCGGCGTGGCTTCTCCATAGTGACGCGCGACGCCATCTTAAAACGAGTGGCTCTCGCGTAGTGAGGGGGAGCGATTCTGTTCGGGTAACCGATTCCTCTGAACTGTCCGATTCAAAGAGTCGAACGTGCGAGTTAGGGATTCGTAGCTTCACCATCACGCCAGCATCACAGCAAATACAGTAAATACAGATCAGAATATTCATAACAGCATTTATTAGTTTATAAAATTGTCTCATAAATGAGATAAAAGTTCAGTGAATCTGATTCTCTACTCACAAAATGCAGTAATTATTATCTTTATTTACATGATTTAACATTAAATGTGGCACGTTTTATGACTTTTATTGAGCGTTTTAGCGTTTTAGGTTAAAAATGCCAAGCAAAAAAGTTTTAACTCAGTAAATCGGTTCGACCTTATTGTGGAAAAGAGTCCGGATCAACAGAGTCGACTCGCTCACGAGTCGGACATCACGCTTAAAAGACGGACGGACGGACGGAGCTAGGCGCTGCAAAGGAAAACACAAACCCGAACCTGATTATGAGCGCTCCGAGATCGCGACACGAACCGGCGGCCGCCGCCGTTACCGGGCCGGACTCCTCCGGAGATAGGAAGCAGAGTGGAGGCGCTCTGAAGCGGCTCAAACCCCGCCGAAGCCAGACGGACCGGCGGCCCGCCACCGAGGAGGAGCTGCGCGGGCTGGGGAGAGCCATCACCCCGGAGGAAGTGCTGGGGCTTCGTGCAGTCACTCGGGGTAAGGACGGGGGAAGGCCGGGTTAAAACTTACTGTTTTGCTCTCTTTTTAGTTGGACGGTCTGTTTAGAACACGTTTAGAACCGGGTCCGGTACGGTAATGCTGAATATGAGGCTGGAATTGGCATCTTAGTGGAATTTTCCGTTCCACCTTAAATAGTGCAGCAGTTCCATTGAGGCGCTTATAAGCGCCTCAATGGAACTGCTGCACTATTTAAGGTGGAACGGAAAATTCGAATTAAGAAAAGTGTTAATTGAGATTTAACACAAATATTAATACAGTTTATTTAATACATCCATTGCTATAGTTCAATTTACAGAGTTTACAGTCATATGAATGCTGTACATTACAAAAAGTCCATCTTTCCATATATAATATCAAAACATGTTTACATTACATTACATATAATTATATTCTGAATATCTAAAAACTCAGGTGAAGTTGGGAAATATTGAATATAATACAGTCATATTAAAATGTGTGTGTGTGTGTATGTATGTATGTGTGTATATATCTATATCTATATCTATATATATTACACATTTTCATTTGTGATTGTTTTTGTTTACCAGCTGTTGTTTTTCCCTCCCAGTATCACCATTAAGTCTACAGTGAAATCCATCATGCAGGGTCTTCCAAGTCTGAGAACCAGTTTTTATGTATCGCAAGGGGCGTTCTAGCTAAATATAGCCTCCCGCTGTATGAACTGTGTGTTTACATTGCTAATTGGAAAACATTCCCAGACCCAAATCTAAGCCTAAGACTAGCCCGAAAAGTACTATTATTGTTCAGTCGGCTTTAATGTTGGAGACTATGTTTAATCCCAGTCTGGAAAACTGGCCTAATCTGTTGTAACTCATGTTCTAATCAAACTAATCACTTTTATGGATCATCTTTACCTGTTTATTGGCAGATTACCTGTGTAAGCCTGAGGACAACGTGTACAACATTGATTTCACACGCTTCAAAATCAGAGACCTGGAGACCAGCACCGTGCTCTTCGAGATCGCCAAGCCTCCACACTGTGGTGGGTCAGCGCCTGGCCTTACACTCTTTACAGTAAACCTGTATCTGTATCAGCTGATACAGTGTCAAATGTTTGTGGACACCCCTTCTACTGACTGCATTCAGCTACTTTTAGCTGCACTCATTGCTGACACAGATGTGCAAATGCACACACAGCTTGTCTAGTCCCTGTAGAGAAGAAGTACTGCCAATAGAATAGGACTCTCTGGAGCAGATCAACATCATGACCCTATTGGCTCCATGCTGCCTAATAATGCCAGGCGTGGGCTAGAGGGGTATAAAGCCCCCCAGCATTGAGGAGCAGTGGAAGAGCTGTGCTCTCTGGAATGATGGTGGATCTTCCAAATTTTGACAGAGAAGACTCTGATTGGCTCTGTTCTTTTGTTAACGTGCACATTCTCTCTCACCCTGTCAGATTTGGACGAGGAAGACGAGGAAAATGTGGATGTGGACACAAGCGCTGGACGTTTTGTTCGGTATCAGTTCACCCCAGCATTTTTAAAGCTACGCACAGTTGGAGCCACGTATGTCCATACACAAACGCACACACAAATGCCAAATAGTCTAATGTCCAAATAGTCTAACCCGGTCTAGCGCTCATCACGCTGCGTCTAACCCGGTCTAACATTCATCGCGCTGCGCCTAACCCGGTCTAGCGCTCATCGCGCTGCGCCTAACCCGGTCTAGCGCTCATCGCGCTGCGCCTAACCCGGTCTAGCGCTCATCGAGCTGCGCCTAACCCGGTCTAGCGCTCATCGCGCTGCGCCTAACCCGGTCTAGCGCTCATCGAGCTGCGCCTAACCCGGTCTAGCGCTCATCGAGCTGCGCCTAACCCGGTCTAGCGCTCATCGAGCTGCGCCTAACCCGGTCTAGCGCTCATCGAGCTGCGCCTAACCCGGTCTAGCGCTCATCGAGCTGCGCCTAACCCGGTCTAGCCCTCATCGCGCTGCGTCTAACCCGGTCTAGCGCTCATCGCGCTGTGAAATAGCATTGCACTTTCAGTATAATGTCCTTTATTGACATTTTTGGGACTGGTGAGGGTTGGATGCTGTTCTGCAGTTCACGGAGGGGGAAATCGTAGTTTCCTCATAGGAATGTGTGATTTAGTCACTGTGCCGTCACTGTCCAGTGTAGGTCGCCGCTGATGGATGGCGACTGCTCTGTGTTTACACACACACTTTCAAACAAAGACACTGTGTTATGCTAACTGCTCCGTCGCTCGGCCGGCGTTATTAGCCAAATTCCTCTCACTGATGAATAAGTCATGAGTTGGCCACAAGTAGGGCCCTCAGTTCTGATGTAAACAAGAGTTCTTCAGAATAACAAATAATAATACTTTTTATTTATGTAGCACCCAGGAAGAAGAGGAATGTGGAGACACAAATAAATACAGAGAAAAAAACTAAAATAAGACGATGACATTCGGCGTGGACCAATAAAAACCACACGCAAGGACAAAATATAAATAATTATTAAAAACTCAACTAAAAGTAAGAGCTGACCATAGAACTTGAAGAACATTTATTCTGCTTTAAAATGCAGTATTTAATGTAATTAAGAGGGTTTTTTTTATATGTTTCAACGTATCAATATTTATTCATAGTGAAATTGTCTCTGTATGTATGTGTACATATACATATATGTAGGGGGTATAAAGCCAGTGGAGCTCCAGTGTCCTCTGGAATGATTGTGGTGCTCCATACGACATCTTGACCTCACTAATGCTCTTGTCAATAAGTGCAGTGAAATCCTCACAGCAATGCTCCTCCAGAATCTAGTAGAAAGTCTTCTTCCCTAGAGACAGTTAGACAGTTACTCCAACAGAAGCAGGAGAATCTCCCTTGATTTCGAAAGACGGTGTTCCAATACTTTTGTCCATATTGTGTCTTTATATGTACATGTAAACAACTTTTAGTTCTTTTTGTTCTCTCTCTCTGTCTCTCTCTCTGTCTCTCTCTCTGTCTCTCTCTCTGTCTCTCTCTCTGTCTCTCTCTCTCTCTCTCTCAGTGTTGAGTTCACTGTGGGCGATCGGCCTGTGAATAATTTCCGGATGATTGAGAGGCACTACTTTAAGGACCGCCTCCTGAAGAACTTCGACTTTGATTTTGGTTTCTGCATCCCGAACAGCCGCAACACCTGTGAGCACATCTACGAGTTCCCCCAGCTGCCAGAAGACCTCAGTAAGTGCACCTTCCGTCTCCGGCTGATGGTGTGTGTCACTCTGAGGTGGTGTCGTCTTCATGTTGGGTTTCTCTCACCCTGCGGTGAACACGTCCGGTCCAAACCCCCAAACGTTTAGACCAGCATACCTTTCTCTCCTGATTGTCTCTGGATCACCTGGTCATCAGCAGGCCCTTTTTTACACTTCCACACTGGGAAAGGTGACAGTCGTCATAGCAGGGAAAGCACAGCCGCCGCCGCGAGACGGAGAGAGTCGAGAATTCTTCCTCTTGTTTTCTCACTTCGTTTTGAAAGCAGACAGCGGCTTTTGACGAGCTTCTCTCCCACAGTTACAAACGTTAGCCTGCCTTTATCTGCCCAACCTGCTGACCGAACACCACGGAACAGCGGCCAACACGAGGAGCCGCGCAGCACCGCATTCTCCTCTCAGGATTTATAAAAACATCTCGGGGAAAAAATAAATCGACTTGGCCCAACTAAAGTAAAATATTGAGCTGACCTTTGACTGACCCTTGATCTAACCAGGCTTGGATCAGGTTTCCGGCCTCAGGTTACACTGAGCTCAGCTCAGGCATACACACATAAAGGTCTTAATTCCTGTGTGGAGTCAGCTGTGTAGAAATCTCTACGTTAATCATATATGTGGTTAATATGCAGTAATAGCATGTGTCATGTTTATATGATATAGTTTTGTAGGGTATTTACAACTCAAAGAACCGGAAGGTTCAACAGACCTCTTTAACTAAAGAACCCTTTAACCGTCCAGATTGTTTGTTTAAGTTCTGTACAGAACCATTGCCTTTACTGAAGAACTCGTTAAGTACAGCCCTAAGAGTGTAGATTTTGTAAAACTGGATCTGAGGGACACCAGCGGTCACTGAAATCCATGGTTATCTGTAATGGCATTTATTATTTCTCATTATTGTTGTTATTATTATTATTATTATTAGAAAGAAATTCAGTTTAATCTGTTCCGAAGTCGGACTAACCCGTCTTCACTCTGGATGGTTAACGGTCTCTTTCTCTGTCTCTCGCTCTGTCTCTCGCTCTGTCTCTCGCTCTGTCTCTCGCTCTCTCTCTCTCTCTCTCTCTCTGCAGTTCGTCAAATGGTGGAGCACCCGTACGAGACGAGGTCGGACAGCTTCTACTTTGTGGACAACAAACTGATCATGCACAACAAAGCAGACTACGCTTATAATGGAGGCCAATGATGCTGCTGAAGAGTTCAGGGTGTGCTTGTGAATGTGTGAGTGAGCGAGCGAGCGTGTGTGTGAATGTGTGTGTGTGTGTGGTATAACAATAGGACCACCCCTTCACTACAAACACGTTGTGTGTGTGTGTGTGTGTGTGTGTGTGTGTGTGTGTGTGTGTGTGTGTGTGTGTCTCTCTGTCATATATATATAAATATATATATATATCCACCTTTTTATTCCACGCTCTGTCTCCACTGCCGAACACCGGACCCCTCACCTCCTCCTCCTCCTCCATACGCTCCGCTCAGATTGAGGAATTATTTTTACTTCACGCCCACCGCCGTGTGGGAACCACATTAGAAACAACTTTCTAGCAGGTCATCTCCTTCCATCCCACACTTCGTTCAGCTTTTACTAAGGAGCCCTAAATTAGCATGAACTTAGCATTTCTGTTTTCTTGATCTGATCAGTTTAGTGTGCTTCTCTAAGCCACGCCCACTAATGTGGAAGTAAAGCAACAGTAGCTATAGAAGAACACAAGAGGGTGGAGTCTGGAGAGGTCGGCTGGAATGGAAACGGCCTAAACTGAATTGATCTGATTGGTGGATTTGGGTTTGTTTGGGGTTTGTTTGTTTTTTTTTTTTGTTTCGACCTGAGCACAGGTGTGTGTTTTGGTAATTGTGAGCCTTGACTTTGCAAATATGTCACTTTTTTCTTATATTAAACCCTTTTATCCTGCATATTTTTAATGTCTGCCCTGCTCTAATGCATTCATGTAGAGCTGCTGGAGGGTGTTGACAGTCTTATGAGGTGAATTATGCACGTCCATAGAAGGAACGCACTCCAAGATCCAGACTGGTTCTGGAAACTCAGGCAGTGTTTTGGAGTTTATCATTAACCGTATGAAAATACAAGGCTGTGTCTACACTGCAGATTTCCACACCTCACACTGCTCCACTTTCACACGGCTAAATGCTGACATCTGCAAAACCAGGCCATCAGGCTGCCCTGTCCAGGCGGAGAGACTGTAGAGATGGGTACTAGGCTCTGTTTGCGTTTTTAAAGGAGTATTTCAGAATTTAACCCCCTAATCTGTCAAATGAAGCATCTGCCCATTGACTTTCACTATAAGCAAGTTGTGAGTAAAGCGGTTGTCGGATCCTTTCTAAGTTCGGGGAGGTGTGTTGAAATAGTTGTCTGTGGTAGTTGACTGTATGCGACAGACGCAGCAGATGGGGATTAGGTTCATTACAACTGGAGTACCCCTTTAAAGCATCGCCCATTGACCTCTATTATAAATGAGTTTTGAGTGAATAGATCTGAGTAGGTCTGTTTTAATCCACCACACACACTACAGCTGCAGCAGATCGAGATTAACGTGAAAATACTGCATTTTTCTTTAAAACCCAGAATTGAGTTTCATTGCTGTTGAAAGAAAATACTATTTCCAAAACCTTCGCTTAATAGAAGACGGAGAAAACATCAACCTGAAATGTTTTAAACGGCTTTATTTCTAAAATGACTTTTTGTTTTCTGTTGATCTGTTTCTCACAGCTAGCATGTTAGCATTTAAAAACTGGGTGTTATAGAAATGCTTTTCTTTAAAGTATGACCATTTACGGGATCATCTGCCAAAATGCACACCTCTGATCTTCATCAGTTTAGCTCCATAGCTGCGTTTTCATGCTGCAGTCTAGCTACCCAATGTTCCACAGTGCTAGCTAGCTAGGTGTCTAATTTCCCATAGTGCTAGCTAGCTAATCTGAAGATTAAGCAGTTCTAGCACAAGCAGATGATCAGATACTGAATTGTATACCATTGTTTTGGGTTAATGTTCCTCTCCGTGCTGTTTTATTGATCTTGGCAGACGTTTAGTGATGTTTTTTGCCGTTTTTCCGGTGTTTTCCGGCCTCTCTCTGGGCGCTAATCTCAGGGAGCTTGGGCTCCATCTGTGTTTGACGTGTGTGAGTGTCCTCGATGTCGGAGACATCTGTCTCTCTTCATGTCTCGTGTTGATTTGATTTCCCCCCGTTACTAGTTCTGATCTGGTGTCTAATGCAGAAGTTTAGCTGCTCAGAACTTCACCTCAGAAAGTCCAGTTTACAAAAGCAGAGCAGACCAGCGCCGCTCCGGGCTAATCAGGCCATCCCACAGGTGGTAGCGCCCTAGTCAACACGTCTAGCATTTCTGATTCTGAGATTTGTCTCTCTATTTCTAGACGTATTCGCTTGTTTATCGGGTAGTGTTGCTATGACTGTGTTTAAGCATCTCGTAATGAGAAATAGTAGATCTGTATGAACTAGATTTGAGAGGATTTGAGTGGAAAGTGTTGATTTCTGTGGTGCGGCGGCCTGCTGCTGTTCTCTAATACAGAATGTAAACGGATTTAGGGTGCTAAGTGCATTAGCAGCTCTGTTCCCCCCTTGTTGTTGTTTGTTGGGTTCTAGCTACCTATTCACACTTTACATGAATGGCCTGGATGTTGGCTAATGTGGCGAACACTGAATGGAAGCAAGTCGCCTCTTTTTCGCCTCGTCCTGTTTGGTTGCTGTTTAGCAACATTAGCTTTTTTTGACTGAACCCTTCATTTTAAGATGCAGATGGAAATGCTTGCTGTTTATTAGTTATTCAGCGTGTTAGAGCGAACCTCGGGCTGGGCGATATGGTACAAATACTATATCATGATATTTAAAGACTTTTTCCACAATACACGATATTTGAAGACGATACATGTAATTACAGACTAAAAACTTCAGCATCAGATTCTTATAAGCTGCTGTTCAGATCCTCTCCTGTACTGAACATCTAATGAACCCTTCAGTCTAATCACACTGTTAGTGATGAACCCTGCAGCTGATCAGTGTTTATTAACACTAACAGTCTCCTCCATATGATCAGAACAGCTTACTGTATCACCATAACAACATTTATCACCATACGATAAAATATCCTCATATTGCCCAGCTCTTTTATGATTACTCTGATCGCGTTAATCATCATCACGCTGCACTTCATCTCACACTGCCCCGGCCCGTGTCCGTTGTTCTAGATAACAGAATTTGCATCAGTGGAAATCAGGGGTGAGGCGTAGTCCAGAGATTTGTAAGAGATGGTAGAGCGAGCATTGCTTTAAACATTTTCTCTCTCTCTCTCTTTAATGTTACAGTGCTTTCTAAAAACTGCCCCCAAATCAGTTCCCTATTCCTCTGTTCCTGAAGTGTCCTTAATCATACAGGGTGTGGAATACAGTCAGGCTTACCCACTCTGATCTCTCTACAGTGGAGGTGAATAGAAGCAGGCGTCGGTCGCCATGACTACAACAACACAGATACAGCCCATAATTTATCTCCTATCCAAACCTACCAGTGCAGCTACACGAGTCTTCTGAGTTTTATATGGAGTGATGATGATGATGATGATGATGATGATGATGAAGGTAAAATAGTGAATAGAGAATCTGAACTAATCCAGTTCTCTTTAGGGACTACTTTCTGTAGCTGCACTACACCCTGCAGCATGTATCCCTCCACCATTTTAATGATCTGATGAATTTGGCTCTAAAACCGTTCTCAGGTACTCTGGTAAAACAGTGCCTCAGGTATCAGGCAGTGTATTCATGGTTCCATTCACCACCATTGTGAACAGTTCTGGCTGGGTATGTTATCTAGAACATATATATGTGTGTGTATGTATATATGGGGTTCAAATGCAATTACTAATCAGGGGCTGTGATTGGTCCAGATGCTCACAGAACACAGTAAACATCGTAAGGTTGGTAAGACGGCTCATTTGCATATTGCATCCATCTGCACTGCACAATATGATCATCTAAAATGTAGTCTGATATTATAAATATCTAATCTTCATAAGAGTGGTGTCGGATTATTATTAAAAACATGGTTTTAGATATTTTAGTGGAGTGATGTTAGATTAATCATTCTGCTTCACTAGATCAATTTCATTTACTTAACATTAAATAATTATTACTTTTATTAGCTAAAGCAAATCAGATCAGAATCAAATGATCTTATCTTACAGCAATTTCAGTTGATTGTTAAATTATTAAATATAAAATTTGATCACTCATCCCTGTAACTCAGAAATCAGGATTTTCTCTTTAAATAATTCGGTCTTAATCCATCTTTGAGTCCTAGCTAAGACGTTTGTATGAAATGGTAGAGCGAGTATTACTTTTCACGCTCTCTCACGCTCTGTGTGACTGTTATAATGTGTATCAGGGATCTATACATGAGAATTATTTGAAATATTGACGTTTCAGATAAAGGTTTTGTTTGTCGATATCTTTTGCCGTTTATTGTAAAAATATCAATATTGTGATGATCCAGATGCTGAGTATCAAACAGCCCTGCAGCAAAGCAGCTGTGCACTCAGGCTGAATTTGTAGCTGTCAAACAACAACCATCATATTAATAATTACTAATGACAGTAATAATTACAGGGGAAACTGTGTCTGTGGGTTTTCTATCAGAGCCTCTTCACCGGCTCGCTGAATTTCAGCTGAATCTCTGCTTGTATCCGTTATCTGCTCACCCCAACTCAACCCGTGTGGAAGTGAGCTCTAACAATCCGCTCCAGCTGCTGTTAAATATTTGATTTTGAGCTTCTTTAAAGCCTCGGAAATCGATTCCTGAAGCCGTTTCATCGCTTAATGTAGGAAAACGGTCTTTCAGTGACCCCTCGCCACCTCTTCACTTCACTGGTTACTCACGATCTTTGCTCAGTTACCATGACGACAGCCTGTGAACCAAGTTGTTTGGTCACTCCAGCTACACTATGTGTCCAAATGTTTGTGGACACCCCTTTTAATGAATGCATTCCGATCAGAGTGCACACACAGCTTGTCTAGTCCCTGTAGAGAAGAAGTGCTGCCAATAGAATAGGACTCTCTGGAGCAGATCAACATCATGACCCTATCGGCTCCATGCTGCCTAATAATGCCAGGTGTGGGCTAGAGGGGTATAAAGCCCCCCAGCATTGAGGAGCTGTGGAGCAGTGGAAGAGCTGGGTTCTCTGGAATGATGGTGGAGGAGCTCCATCCAGTACTTTTGGGAGGAGTTGGGGATGATGAAGTGGGGTGGTGATCATAATACAACATCCTGACCTCACTAACACTCTTGATGTTAAATGCAATCAAATCCTCACAGCAATGCTCCTCCTCCAGAATCTAGTAGAAAGTCTTCTTCTCTGGACAGTAGAGACAGTTACTACAACAGAAGCAGGATCAGCTCTTTAATACCCTTGATTTCAGAAAAAGAAGCAATGAATAAGCAGGTGTCCCATTACTTTTGTCCATATAGTGTACTTAGAAATGCTGTCTGTTGGTGTTGCTTGTTTCTTTAATAAACTGGAAAATGTTTTTTTTTTTATATGATGATAAACATCTGTTTTTTTCTGCCTTACATTTTCTCAATCTTCTTTGTTTTTGTTTGTTTGTTTTGTTGGTAATGAAGCCTGTATCAGGACTTTAGATATCTAAAAAAAAAAACCCTGCCAACCCCCGAAGACCTTGTTCTTCAACTCAGCAGACATCAGATACTGAAAGCACTGCCGGTGCTCAGGCTTGCGGGCGCACTGGTGCAGTGATAGATTACTGACCTTCTGAACTCTGAATTGTGGAAAAGCAGATCTCGCACCTGTATTTGACGCCAAATCCCAGCTCAGTCCCGACACTGACCAGTTTAGCGTTGACCAGACACGCCCGATCTGTCCGCTGATGATTCGCCACCAATGCAGAGACATGATGAATGAAACTGTGTTTAATGTTTGTGAAGAATTTGACATGCATTCACTGTTCTGTATGTGGAGATAAAAGTCATGACTTTTACGTTTGATCCGTGAGATCCTTCACATCTTTAAAAATCAACATTTTTATTTGGAAATAAAAGGCTTTTATCTCATAAAAATGAACATGAAAGTCATGACTTTTGTATTTTAAGAAATTGAAGATGTTTATCTTATGAAACCAATAAAAATCAGGATTTTTACATTTAAAAAATTAAATTAAAAAATGAATCAAGACAAGATGATAAAAATCATGACTTGTATATTTTAAAAAGTTATGACGTTTATCTCGTAGGGGGAAAAAGAAAAAAAATGTAAAAAAAAAGTTATATTTGAAAAAAATGATGTTTATTTTATGAAAGGAATAAAAGTCATGACTGATATTTGTAAAGTTAAAAATTAAAAAAGTTAAAGTTACATTTAAAAAAGTTATTAGTCATATTTTGAAAAAAAAAAAAAAGTCATGACTTTTACATTTAAAATAAACAAAAAACATTTGATTCATGAGATGCCTCACATCTTTAAAAAAATCAGACCATTTTTATTTGGAAATAAAAGACTTTAATCTTATAAACATAAACATGAAAGTCATGACTTTGGTATTTTAAGAAATTGAAGATGTTATCTTATGAAACAGATAAAAATCAGGATTTTTACATTTAAAAAAGAATCAGGACAAGATGATACAGATCATGACTGTATATTTAAAAAAAAGTTATGAAGTTTATTTTGTAGGGTTTTAATTACATTTGAAAAAAAGTGTTTATCTTTTGAAAGGAATAAAAGTCATGACTTTTATATATATTTTCTAAATTTATGACACTTGTATTTTGAAAAACATAAATGTCATGACTTTTATATTTGGGGGAAAAGGACTTTGGTCTCATTTTTAAAATATATGAAAACTGTACACATGAGGAAACCCCCCTCTCTGCCTGTGCCGACTGATGAACGTTGTCTTGCGTTTTCTTTGTTCTGCTGGAATGAAATTGAGCCCATGTTCTTCTTTCTTCATAGTTTTATCAAAACTGTATTAGAGATAAGTTCACATTAGAACTTCATCTGTCCGTCGCCTTCTGTGTGAATTCCAGTCGTTTCTTAAAAAGAAAAGAGAAATAAAGCATATTTCATTACAGCGCTGCTCTTCTGCTCTTTTATGTCTCCAGAGCTGCTGCAGGCGCGCTCCTTTTCTCAGCTCTGAGCTTAATCACAGGTGTGTGGAGGGTCCTGGACCCGTCCTGCAGGAAACTCCATACTCAAGAAGTATGGAGACATGGACTCCTGAAGACCTCTGAAGGTGTCCCGCTGTGGTCTCTGGAGCACTAAGACTAACTGTTGCCAATTTACTGGTTGTCCCTCCTTGGAGCACTTTTTGCATACCAGGAGGGAACCCCCCATAAGACCTGCCTGATGTTCTGGAGATGTTCTGTTCTGACCCAGTCATTGTCTAGAACATCACAGACTGGTTCTTGTCCAGTAGGGGGCGGTATAGCTTGTCATTTTCAGAAGTGTGTCTATTTATTACTAATTTATTTTCAGAAATTTAATGATTTCAGCTCCAAAACAAAAACAAAAACAATATATATATATATATATATATATATATATATATATATATATATATATATATATATATATATATAATGCAGATAATAAAAAGTAATTTACATTTATCGTAAAAATGCAACCTGTAATTATTTGAAGATGCTGACGACTAATATTAGTAAAGTGAGCCAGCAAAACAGAACATATGTGGCAGAAATGTAAAACAAATTATAATTAGTAAAATAATACTTCATAAAATCACAGAGACTATTCTTACAGTTAGCTACATGCTAATCAGCTAGCCGAGTACACTGTTTATAAGCCTTACTTTCTGAAAACACAACTACTTCGAATTAAACCACAACGAAATGATCTTTTATTAAGCTCGTAAAAAGCCGGTGAGCATAAATGTTTACAAAACCCCCATTAAGCCGTTATCTCCACACTAACTGCGCTAGCTGTGCTAATACTAGCGCTAGCCCACAAAGTACCCTAGATATCAACACAAGCCGCAGCCGCAGTCTCACACTAGAGCAAACGTGAATCCCATTGGTCAACCTACCAACACAGAGCGCTCTGATTGGTCAGTTTTGCGAATGAGTGCCTCATGAGCAGAGAAGTGTGTGAGGACGTGTATAGGGACGCGACCGTCAATGTTTAGAGACTTTAACTACAGATTCCGGTCCACTTTTTCACTTTCCCTCGCAAAATAACTGTTATTCTATTTAACTGAGCCTTAATTGATCAGATCTGAGGGAGGTCAAATCCTAGTAGGATTAGAGTAGAACGAGAAGTGTGTAACGTTGAATCGGGACGCGGCCATTACGAGCAAGCTTCCGCTACTGCACACTAGCTAGCTCACATGGGGCTCAGTGTTATTTAGGATGAGGGTTTAGCTGCTTGCTTTGCTGTTATTGCTGCTTTTATCGCTCCCGGCTTTGTGAGGATGAGTGCAGCTGACAGCAGCAGTGAAGATGAGGACACGGCCCGGCTCAGAGAAGCTGTGTGGAGTGGGGGAACAGGAGCACGTGGAGGTATCTATCTGTCTGTGAACTGAGACGGGTCTATAATCAGGAGCATGCAGAAGTCAGACTTTTATCATTCTGCCTTAAATCTGAACTGTCCGTTCCACCTTAAATGACCTGAATTCAGCTGCACACACACACACACACACACAGCATGCAGAACCAGTCTGGGCTCCTGTACTAATCTGCTGCCTGCTTCTGTGTGGTAATGCTCAGGTGGAGAGAAGGCTGGCAGGCAGAGCAGGAGGTGAGCATAGCTCTGCTCTTTCTCTTTGTCTTTAACTGAATGGACATTTCATAAACAGCATCAATGTCAACAGAGTGGACACGTCCAAGCATGAGGAGGATGGGAATGAGCTTCAGACCACACCAGAGTTTAGGTCTCATGTTGCCAAAAAGTTGGGGGCAATTCTGGACAGGTGAGGTTTTTCACCGTATAATAATCTTAACATATTAATAATTTATTTACACACAATTTTGGAGCATCAGAAACGACCTCTGTGTATCTTCTCTCCTGCAGCTGTATCTCAGAGGTGTCCTCTAAACGTCCAGATTCCAGTCCACAAGCTCCTGAAAACAGAGAAGATGAAGATGATGATGATGTTGAAGGTGAGTCTGCTGGCTGAGAAACATCTCACTGTTCGGTCAATCTGAAGGTAAAGGTGCAAGTATCTGTCACTGTACTATGTTTAGAGCGGTGGGCAGTGAACACCAGCGTCTGGGGAGCAGAGAGAGGGTGAAGGGCCTTGCTTAAGGGCCCAACAGTGGCAGCTTGCCGAGCCCGGGTATCGAACCCACAACCCTGTTATCAATATCCCGGTGCTCTAACCGCTGAGCCAAGGCCTCCCAACCAACCATGATACACCAATATGTATTTTTAATATATCCTCCTGTGTCTGTGGGATTATGAACCAAATATAATCCTCGATTATTTCAAGCATGACCATTTCTTCATCCTTTAGAATTAAACAGGCTGTTAATGTTAGTTAATTTATGTAAATGAGGTCTGTTCTGACTGGCTGCCCTGTATTGTGCCTCAATCTAAAAGCACTCCAGGATGAAACACTCCGTATAACTTTGGCATAAGTAGTTGCTAAAATATGAGGATGTGTGTGTGTGTGTGTGTGTGTGTGTGTGTGTGTGTGTGTGTGAGTAATAAGACAGTGTAGCTTCCATATGTGGACAGTATAGACCGGGAGAGACAGTGGTACGCTCTTGAGGAAGTTTTAGGAGGTACTGAGTGAACGGACCGTGGTGCTCCGTAGGCCATTGATGCCAGAGGAGATTCACGACTGGCACAGAGCGGTCAACACACAGCAGCAGCTGACTGTGTCTGGGGTCACTTTTAGGGGTAGAAAACTACGTTCTGTTAAAAATCTGCACATTATTGGACTTGCTGTCAGTCTTGATGGATGTCCAGCTGCAGTATTTGCTCCACGTTCTTTGAGAAGAACCTCAGTGATGCTGTAGATACTGATACTTCTGCTTTTTTGTGGCTTCAGGTTTTCGAGTTTTCTCCACGTCTTTACCAGGAAAGTGGTGGAAGGAGCCGACCCCGCCTCCTGCCCCCAAACGCCCACCAGCTCCCAGCTCCAGGTAACACCCTGAACTATAACACCATATTTCCATAGTCCCAGTTTAACACCACCACTGGAACCACAGCACCACATTCACTGAAGAGCGTTAAAGCCGACTCACCAGCCCCAGAACTGGAACTCCGGAAGCACTCTGAGCTAGCTGAGTGACGTCAACTGACCCACTCTGATCTCTCAGGTATCGGTCGGCATGACTACAACAACACAGATACAGCCCATAATTTATCTCCTATCCAAACCCACCAGTGCAGCTACACGAGTCTTCTGAGTTTTATATGGAGTGATGATGATGATGATGATGATGATGAAGGTAAAATAGTGAATAGAGAATCTGAACTAATGCAGTTTTCTTTAGGGACTACTTTCTGTAGCCGCACTACACCCTGCAGCATGTATCCCTCCACCATTTTAATGATCTGATTTTAAAAGCAGGTTCTAGAGCCGAACTCTTCTCAGAACTCTGGTAGAACCGTGTCTCAGGCATCAGGCAGCGTCTTCATCACCATTAGGTGAAGAACTTTCTGTGAGGAGCTTTTATTAGAGCTTCAGACGTCTGCTTCCCTTCACCTCCACTGTAGAACCACAGCTCTGACTGGGGGAGCTTATCTAGAACCTCCACTGTAGAACTCCAGCTCTGACTGGGGGAGCTTATCTAGAACCTCCACTGTAGAACTCCAGCTCTGACTGGGGGAGGTTATCTAGAACCCGGCAAACCCACCAAACTCTGCAGGAGTGTTCACCTTTTAACCTTCCTGCTGTAATATTAGCTGATATCTGATCTCTCTCTCTCTCTCCCTCAGTGACAGTGACAGTGAGATGGAGCTGAGGTTGAGAGAAGCTGCTGTTTCTGTATCGGACCTCATCGGACCTCCATCGACAGAGAACATCAAGGAGAGCAAGACGACTGTGAGCGGAGGAGAGGATGAGGATGATGAGAAGAGTTCAGAACCGAATAAAAAGAAGAAGAAGAAAAAGAAAAAGAAGAAAGCGTCTACTGAGGAAACCGAGGAGGAGGAAGAGTCGTTATCAAAAGGAAATGATGCGATCAATTATAAACAAAGGACACATGATCAGATCACAGAGGAACCAGTGATGAAGAAAAAAAAGAAGAAGAAAAGGATTAAACTGGTGGAGGGAGAGTGAAGGACTGGTGTTGCTGGGTGTTGTCCATGTTTTATCATTGTAAATAAAAATGATTTCAAATGAAAAGTCTTCTGATTGGGGCGGGGCCGAACCACTCATCAGAACCATTACCATCAATTAAAGATATATTCTGCACTTCCTATTGTATTCCTCCACTTGTAGCCTCTGACAAGACAAGACAGTGGTGGTTCAGAGGTTAGCGCTCTCGGCTATTGATGACAGGGTTCTGGGTTCGATACTTGGGCTTGGCAAGCTAATGGTGAATATTGTTGTCTTGTCACCATTAGTGTTGGACACAGATGCAATTTGGCTTCTGCCTTTAACCCATCTGTGTAGTGAACACACACACACACACGTAAAACACAGTGACTATGAGCGTGCATGTCCGGAACAGTGGGCAGCCACTGCTGCAGGGAGCAGAGAGAGTACAGCACAGTGGCAGCCTAGGAACCCACAATCCTGTGTGTATATATATATATATATATGCGTTCATGATTGTGACATCACAACCATGATCAATTCAAAACTAGCTTTGCTTCCATACAGAGACTATATGGGCTGGAGAACCAACTACATGTTTCCTTAGAACCATTTATTAATTTTCCACAGTGTGGCCCTTTAAATAGGGTGGCCCCCACCTCCCTAACTATGTGTTCAGGAGCATTACTGATGATGCCGTAACCCTCCTTCCATCGTCTCAAATCAAATAGTGCTGTCTTAAAGACAGAGGCAGCAAAGTAGCAGAACGCTCAAGGGTTCATTACTGAAGTGAGTCAGTTCAGAGTCAGTGTCGACTCTTCCAAAACTGAAGGCAGTTCTACAGCTCCATTATTTCAATAAGAAGCAGCTCAGGATCCCCCCGCCCTCCCGCCCTGCTGATGGTATGATCCACTGTTGCTGCTGCTGTTACTGTGCGGTTGAGACCATCTGTGCAGGGATGTAGGGGTCGATTTCTCCTGGTGGTGAAGTGAGCAGGTGAGAGGTGTGTGTTTCACCGGACTGGGTTTGGGAGTACAGCTCCAGACTGCCTGAAGACACTGAAGAAGAGAGAGAGTGAGAGAGAGTGAAAGAGAGAGAGAGGTTACTCAGGAGTTAGTGCCTTGAAGATGGTGCCACTGTTTTTAGCTCTGCTTTGGATAACAGAGAGACCTACAGCGTCAGAAAGCACATCATCAAATCTGTCAGAGAACTCTGAACACCTCCACACGCTCTCCTCAAAGCGTTTAGCCCTGCAGTTAATTATATTATTATACTAGCAGTGCGGGTCTGGCAGGTTGGTACACTAAATATTAACACACTGCTAACCTGTTTTGTACTAACAGGAGGTGATGAAGCGTTGCTATGCCAACGTCATAATTATTCCAGGTGCGAGTAGTGCCTCCCTTTTCCATTTTGGGATAATGTGGAATAATAGTGTCCATCAAAACCACACTGTGCCCTGGTCACTATCACCATCTTCTAGTGGTGTCTGAAAACAAAGTGCACTGTAACAATCCCACAATGCACCACAAAAAGGAGTGTACAAACAATGTACCCCGTTGAGATGGAATACCCATAATTCATTGTGTCATTGTGCCTGGTTTAAAAATTCACACTCAGCTCTCTGAGGAAGATCAGATCCCTATACAGGAATCTGGGTTTCAGACACAGCTAAAAGCTGACCGGTTCTAATAGCATAGTTAGTGTAACTAGTTTTGGACTGTGGATTTCACATGTGCAACATTTATGTTCTGGACTTTACCTGGTATAGGTGAGCTGGGCTGCAGGTGTAGAGACTCCTCCTGTATCTGTGCGTCTGTGTGTTCCTCAGGATCTGAACTGAGAGCCTAGCACACACAGAAGAACGGTGGGGAGGTCAGAACAGATAGCTCTGCTGCTTTTCACTGAAGTAGCTCTATCCAATCTTTGGTTGTTGGTTTTGAGGCACGCTGCGTTGCCAAAAGTATTAGGACACCTCTAATAAGTGAGTTGACGTCTTTCAGCCATACCCATTGCTTAGTGGTGTATAAAATCAGGTATACAGCCATCTATCATTTACCAACACATTTCTGGTCTGCTAGAGCTGCCCCAGCCAAGTGTAAGTGCTACTATTGTGAAATGGAAGCGTCTAAGAAATGGATAGAAATGTAATCTTCTAATATTTGGTTTTGAATAAAAAAGGATAATAGACTGAAGTTGCTGTAATGAACTGGATTTGAATAAAGGAAAAGCCACCTGTCGGACTGTGGTCAGACTCGTGAGGGTTCCTATGCTGTTGCTATCAGCGATGACCATGGCCTGGGACAGGAGACTGGAGGATGGGTACGAGGTCAGATCTGTCTTACTGTACACTGAGAAACACACACATACACACAGACACACACACAGTCTATCAGTGATCAGTTTCATAGTTCACTCTGAAATACAGTTTTAGAGTTTTTTTTATTACAACTATTAATCTTTAATTTATTAAATAAAGTAAATGTATTAATTTATACTGGTAAACTTACTATTTTATTGCAAAGAAGTCTTTACATCTATGAAAATATGTAATATTATTATTATTACTATTATTATTATATAATAATATTATAGTATTTAATTTATAATTTTATACATTTCATATTATTATTATTATTATTTAAATATTACAGGCATATTACAGGAATAGTTTGAGTCAAAGTAAAGCATGTCTCAGTGGCTCTGCTGAGATGGCGGAGGCTGGGTTAACTGCACTCACTGTGGCAGGGCAGTTGTGTCATGGTGGCCATGAAAGGGCTTGGCCCGAGGTGGCCCTGCAGTTGCTGTGTGATTGGCTGCTGCGGGGAGCCATGCAGCTGCTGCTGGAAGGAGATTGGCTGAAGTGTGGTAAACCCGCCCCCTACGTTGTTGATTACTGGAACCGTCTGTGGCTGAGTGGACGTCAGTCCTGTGGATCAAAACGCAAACACACCTTAAAACAGCCCAAATACACACCGACTGTTTTCAGTCCAGATGTGTGTACAGCTGTGTGTGTGGGGGTGTGTTACCTATCAGCAGTGAGGAGTCTCCCAGGCTCATGACGCTGGGTAAAGAGGCCATAATGAGACCCTGTGGAGAACCGGCGCCAGACACGCCGTGCAGAGAGGTGAGGGTACTTACAGGTGGGAGAGAGCCACCTACTGACACCTGAGAGAGAGAGAGAGAAAGAGAGAAAGAGAGAGAGCAGTGTAATGAGGAGCAGAGGCGCTGCCAGGGATATTGGGCCCCATTAAACAAACACATGCATTCTTAGGGCCCCTGTCAGTCACAGGCCCTTAGTATCATGGAGGAAACATGTTGGCTGCTGGTTAAATGGTTATTAAGACTTCTTATTAACAACACCAATTAATTAAATATTACTAACAACACCTTCTATTACATTACAAATCATATTAATAGATATTCAGGGCTTTACAGTGAACTGGTTTACAGTACAGTACAGTAGTGATGCAGTGAAGCTCACTAGTTTCTGATGCTGTGTGTCCAGCAGAGTGTGGCTGGGCTCCAGTTGGACCGGACTGCCCACCAGGTGACCCCCAGCAGTTCGATCCACACTGCCGCTCCGTGCTGACCCCAAACTCTCACACACAGCAGACTGGGAGAACTTCAGACCTGAGAGACAGAGAGAGAGAGGGGTTCTGTACTGTATCTATGAGGGCACAAATGTATTGTTGTTGTTGTTGTTGTTGTTGTTGTTACCTTGTGTGGGGCTGGGCGGGAGTGTGTGTGCAGCACTCGATGCTGATTGGCTGCTGTACGGTGTGTCCAGCGCCAATTTGTGGCGAAAAGCTTCTTCTTTACGTCGGTTTGCGAACCAGTTATACACTCTGACCTCAGTGACCAAATTAGAGCCCAGCCCGGCCAGCTGGGACGGAGACACACCCCTCTGCAGACACTCCGCCCTGAAACACACACATGCACACACTCAGAGGCTTCAGTGAGTCATATTACTTACAGACAGTGACCTAGCTAGGTGGTTGCCATGGTGTTGCTTGGTTGCTAATTGGTTACTATAATGTTGCTAGGGTGTTACAGTATCCCAGATCCAAAGTGGTTGCTTTGGTATACCAGGTGATTGCTGTGGTGCTGCTAGGGGGGTTGCTTTAGTGTTGCTGGGTGTTGGCAATAAAGTTGCTTAGTGGTTGCAAGGGTGTTGCTAGGGTGATACTATAGGCAGTTGCCTATATATCTAAATCCAATGTCGTTGCTATGGTGTCATGTTGTTTGGGTGTGACCAAGTGGTTGCTATGGTGTCACAGGTGGTTGTTAGGGTGTGGCCAAGTGGTTGCTGTGGTACCTCATGTGGTTATAAAAAGGGTGCTTAAAATGCTGTACCTCATTCATTCCTAGGGAAAGAATTCTGTTTAAATCTGTTGCTATGCAGAAACCGCTCATCCAATCAAAAGGCTTTATACACGCTGGGTGAGCACTGACCGGTTACACTCCTCCACCAGCCCCTCTCTCTCCTCCTTGCTGGGGTTCTTCTGTCGCTCGTAGGCCTGGAACAGGATCTGCTGGGACGCCGGACCCCATTTAAAACGGTTTCTCCGCCCCTTCCTGCCCTCGTCCCCCGTCTCCTCTCCTGATAACACACCCCGACTTGCATTCGTAAACTCTGTCCATCAGGGGAGAGGTCAGTTAGTCTGATTGGACTGATTGGACATTTAACAGTATGGGCAGTGTCCAGTACACTGCTAACAGTGCAGTCTTAGAGAGGGAAATGATCCTAAATCTAATCTAAGTATCAAATCTAAGAGATTATTTAGTATATATATTAAATAATGATTTAATATATTTATATAGAGAGATTAAGAATCCTATTATTATTATTATATAATATAAGACAATACATTATAACAATATAATATAATATAGTAAAACAGTTACTCACGCCTGCTGATCTCGTCCTGTTTTTTGACGTACCAGCTGTAGAGGGCAGCGCGCTTCTGGTTCTTCATGGGCGTGCCTTTGTTCAGGTGTTGGGACAGGTGAGACTGGTTCAGGCCTGTGGACTCCACCACCTCTCTCTGAGGGAGGTTATGCTGCTGCATGTAGCTCTTTATTATCTTAGCTACACGCCACGGGTCCTCTCTAATATACACACACACACACACACACACACACACAGTCGGTATAATTTCAGTAAGCTTATTTCTGAATCTTTTCGTGGTCCATAATACAAATCTGTGTAAGCCACAGCGCACCCTGTTGCTACAACACTGGAATTCCACCATATGGACAAAATGATTGGGACGCCTGCTCATTGATGGCTTCTTCTGAAATCAAGGGCATTAAATGAGTTGATCCTGCTTTTGTTGGAGTAACTGTCTCTACTGTGCAGAGAAAAAGACCTTCTACTAGATTTTGGAGGAGTAGCATTGCTGTGAGGATTGAGGATTTGATTGCATTCAGCGAGAAATGTGTTAATTAGATCAGGATGATGGACGATCACCACCCCACCTCCCCAACCAATCAAGTAAAATGAATACCCCTAGATTCAAGGTGGTTGCTAGGTTGTTTGCATTTTTGGTGCTTAGTGGTTGCTAAGGTGTTCCTAGGCTGTTGCTAGACTTATTACCAAGTGGTTGCCAAGTGGTTACTGTGGTATCCCATTTAGTTGATGGGTGTTTGTCTAACCTTACTCTAATCGAACATAAATAATACCCTGATTTTTGGACTTTAGGAGGTGAACTTAGGAGTGTGACTGCAGTGCTGATGTCAGGGGGTTGAAAACGAACATTAGAGAGAAAAGAGAGAGAGAGAGAGAGAGAGAGGGATGTTGACACTGTAAGATAAGGCCCTGGTCGAAGGGTCAGAGTCCACTGAAACAGACTGTCAATAAAAGCTGTGCAAACGTACACACACATACACACACACACACACATACACACACACCGACACACACAGCCACACACACAGCCACACACAGCCACACAAACATATATACGAGAACTTGTCCAAAAGAAAAGCCTCTTTGATGCATTTTTATCTTTAAAGCTCATGTTCCTCAACCACCCCGTCACAAATCTGCCCCCAAACGCCAGGCCCTGAGACCCCCACAGCCCGGCAGCGCTGCTATCTTTACAGTCGGCTCAGAGAAATGTACACACAGCCTCACTGTGCCACTCTGTTAATTTTAACCAGTCCGTGTAGCTCATTTATTAAAGAGGTAGAAAAGGCCTGAGAATAATGAATAGGGTGGGTAATTAGTAACCAGAAAAGGTGGAACCTCTCTCCTTTATATTCATCCCATCAGCTGGAGAAAGAGCAGAGGAGAGCTGGGATGGTGAGATGAGGGGAGAGAGGGAGAGAGGAACGCAGCGAGGATGGAGAGGAAGATGAGAAGAGGGGCTTTAAGGAGGAACCTCACCGGTAAGAGCAGAAAAAACGACACGTTTGTGGCCTTTACTGGTTTCACTGGAGAGACCAGTTCATTCACTGCAGTTAATTTCAGGCAGTGGCTTCACTGACTGCAGTGTATATAGAGAGTATATAAATCTATATGTAATGCGTATATAGATTAGGCATATAGTGTAGGCTATATGGAGTATAGAATATGGCATGTACTGTATATTTATTTTATATTGAGTGTATACAGGGTACATGTAGAGTGTATGTAGAGTATGTATGGAGTATATAGAGTATATACAGAGTATATATTGAGGGTATATGGAGTATAGCATATGGCATGTACTGTAGCATATATGGAGTGTGTATTTAGAGTGTATGTAGAGCATTATTCAAGTATATATACAGAAGTATATACAGTGTTTGTTGATATATATACATTTAGGATATACTTATTATATATGGAGTGTCTATGCAGAGTATATATAAAGTGTATATACAGTATATATGGGCTATATATATTTGTGGTGTGTATTTAGATTATATAAAGTGCGTATATGGAGTGTATATAGTGTATGGATGGAGCATATATAGAGTATAAATAAAGTATATATGGGTTATATATGAAGTGTATATGGAGTTTTTGTAAATATATAGCATGGTATATATGTATATGTTGTGTATAGGGAGTATACAAGGAGGAGGGAGATGTGTATATGTGTAATATATAGGGTACATATTTAAAGGTATATACAGGCTGTTTAGGCTGAATATAGACTGATAAGCACTCACTGCAGCAGCTGGTCCACTTCTGCTCTCTGCCTGGCGGCCTCCTGCGGCGGCAGCTTCTCCAGCTCCCTGAAGATCGGTGGAGGATAGTCCATCTCTCCTTCTTCCGAGCTCTCTCCATCCACACGGTCGTTCCGGTCACTCCGGTCAAGCCCGGCTCGCTCTCTCTCCCTCTCCAGCTCGCCCATGGCCTGCACCAGCACCTCTCTGGTCAGTCCGGAGCCCAGCAGTGACCACAGCAGCTGCTCCTGCAAGGCCGAGAGCCTGCGCACACTTCCTGTTGATGTTTGCTCTTCTCCTCTGTCCATCGCTCTTTCACCAGAGTCCATGGTCTTCTGGCTGGACGGTGCGTCTCAAGAACTGACCACAGGCATATATTTACTAGCACACTGCAGAGATATGCAGAGAGATACACACACCAAGTAATGAGGACACCATCGGGTTCTCAGATCAGTACACAAACACTAATAACACACACACACACACACACACACACACACACACTACTGGTCAGTAGTGTGTATATGTGTCTATATGCATGGTGGTAAATAAAGTAATGATATGTAAACAATAATAACTTACACACACACACACCCAGAGAGTCTCTCCCGGCTCTACAGGTCAGCTGTCGTCCCTGACTGTGGTCAGTCTGTCCACATTAAACCGTCCAAGCGCTTGGTGTCCACTTCCACTCGGCCTTCTCCGTCTCTGACCGCAAACCTGCTGCTGTTTTTGCTTTCAAAGGTGCTTTTTTTTCTTGTTGCTTCCCACTTCTCCCCCTCCTCCCTCGCCCTCTGTCTCTCTCTCTCTCTCTCAGACTGAACTTTGGCCCCATCTCCCTCCATTCCCGGTTCAGTTCAGAGTGCAGAGTCTAACCGTGACCCTTCAGAGCAGAGAAAACACACACACACACACACACACTCACACACATACACACACATACACACACACACACACATACACACACACATCTTCATCTGCAGCTCCACCTGGATTAAAAACTGTTTATTCCTCCTCTGTGCATGTGGAGTAAACACAGAGCCAGAAGGCTACAATACAGTACAAACAGTGTACACACACACACACACTCACACACTCACACACACACAGCCATCTCCCGATTTGAAAAGAAACTGAACTGAATCATTTCTAGCATAAACTGACACGCTGCCTTCTTTATTATTATTATTATTATTATTTTACTGTTTCTTCTTTTAGATTTTCTTTAGCTGTTCGGCTTGTTCTGTATTTTTACATTGTTTAGGTTTTATTAATAACAATAACAACAACAACAACAACAACAACAATAATACTTTTCTTTATGTCACACTTTATTTTACTTTAAAGAAAATGATCATTTTACTATAAGGCAAAGTTTAGCAGACCCTTACCACAGTAAGGCTACATTTAGCATTATTTTATATTTTTGTACCATGTTTTGCCAATTGTATACAACACATTAACGCTTTTTAAAGTTTTGTCTGCATTTTTTTAACTTTAAAGTCTTTAAGTACTTCTTTACATTTACATGTCTGGCGTTTAGCTGACGCTCTTATCCAGAGGGACTTACAAGACCACTCGTATTCCAGACAAGGGTCAGTGTCAGTCAGTGAAGCACAGCCAGAGGAATCGAACCCCAGTCTCCCACATGGCGTAGAAGTGGTGTTATCTGTTATCTTTGCGCCACAACAACCACCTTTATTTTTATAGTGTACGGCTACGTTTATCATACTGCTTGTACTCTAAGGCTAATTTTGCAGCTATTATTTACTCCAAGGCAAACTTTTCAGTAAAAAAAAAGGTTTGGCAACTTTTTGTACCGTAAACTTAATAACTAGTCTAGGTGTGTGTGTGTGTGTGTGTTCAACATGTTCAAAACATATTTAACATATAAAATGGTTTTCCTTCTGTATTTTAAATCCACTCAGTCAAACTAAAACTTTTGCACAAAAAGTTTTTTAATGCTAAAATACCACAACTGCAGTAAATCAAACAGCATTAAAGATTTGGGGTTTATATATAACTATGTCTTTACATACACTATTTACATTTTTCCCACAAAACAACACCCATATAAATTAAATAAATTCAAATCACTTGCTGAAGTGCACAGTATTGTAAAGTATTGTAAATTCAGAGCATTAGCCATCAACAATATGCAACAGATCATCTATTGTTATTCAACAGTAGGAGCCATTAGCATCTTTCTCCAATGAGGCTAATCCGGAGCACATCGGGTGTTGGGGGGGGTGCTGCTATCGGTATGAGAGTGTGATGAATGGTGTGTGCAGCAGTCGGACCCTGTGGTTTTGGCATGGCTGCGTGTTACTGTCCGCCGTGCTGCAGTGCAAGGCCAGTCCGAGCTCCACAGCAGCCTGCAGGGAGCGCTCTAACCATACGTCCCCGTGTCCTTCGCCCAGCACAGCTGATATGGGGTCAAGCGGGGCTTTATCCCTGGAGTCCGTTGCCCAGGGCCTGCTGAGCCCACCCACCCTTCGAATGTCCAGCAGACTGGGGCCACCACGACCACTACCAAGGGCCTGCTGGAGAGCCTGAAAGAGGAAGGTCAGGTCCACCCTCAACTCTGAAACGCTGTCCTTAGACCAGGCGCTGTACCTAAGAGAGAGCAGGCAGGGCGGAGAGGATTAATGTGGGTTATGATTATGATTATGATATAAAGGGTTACATGACATGTCTGTAGAGTTCACAGATGGAGCATTTGCCCACTATCTCCTGTCGTAAGCATGTGAAGTGACGTGTTTAACTAAGAGCAGGACTTCCTCCTATATGGACAAAAATATTTGGACACTGGCTAATTTACTGTTTTTTTTCTGAAATCAAGAGGATTAAAGAGCTGATCCTGCTTCTGTAGGAGTAACTGTCTCTACTGTCCAGAGAAGAAGACTTTCTACTAGACTTTGGAGGAGGAGCATTGCTGTGAGGATTTGATGGCATTAACAAATGTGTTAATGAGGTCAGGATGTTGGATGACTGATCACCACCCCACCTCATCATCCCCAACTCCCCAATTCATCCCATCAAAAGTACTGGATGGAGCTCCTCCACCATCATTCCAGAGAACACAGTTCTTCCACTGCTCCACAGCTCCTCAATGCTGGGGGGCTTTATTATACCCCTCTAGCCCACGCCTGGCATTAGGCAGCATGGAGCCAATAGGGTCATGATGCTGATTCTATTACTATTCTATTCTATTACTAGAGATTACTAAACATCTTCTTACGCTTTGGCGAGAGCATGTGGGGATTTAGGCCTGCAGTTAGCACTATGCTAATTCACGCTAACAAGCCTTAATTACTAGTTAGCTACATTAGCTTTTGTAGCTTCAGTGTAAAACTAAAGAAGCACTAATACACTGTGTTGACAGATTGACTGAATCTGATGTATGGAGGGGAAATCCCTCCACTGAGCAGCACTCAGCCCTCACCGTGTAGGGAGCTGCCGCTTCTCCAGGGAAGGCAGCAGCGGCTGGATGTTGAGATGTTGCGGGTTCGAAATCTGGAGATGAATCTCTGCTCTCACCACCGGGGCTGACAGAACATCCTCGCTGAGCAGGAACTCAATGCTGGAGCCTTCCGGACAAAACCAGAAAGAGAGAGAGAGGGAGAGATGAGCTGGAGGATAGATATTAGCACTGGCAGCTTAATTACAACCGAGGACCCAGTCTGGACCAGACTAGCCACAGGAACCCTCTCCTCTTAAAATCAAAGTCAAAGAGGAACCAGTTCAGGTTCCCTACAGAATATTTCAATCAGGAGAAATCAGTATTAGAGATCCTTATAAAGCATATAATATAAAATAACATTATATGATATGATCTATTTTCAGTGTGCCCTTATAATATATATATGTACTATAATACAGTACAGGTGGGTCTTATGGAATAGAGCAGCCTAATCTGAAGACCTGCAGGCACTTCCCTGCTCTGACACCCCCTTATTTACACCTGGGGGTCCTTCACAAAGCAGGATTATCTCAGTAAGACAAATGTCAGGCCTAAATAGAGCTAAAGGTCATTTGAAATGAGTGGTCCTCAGCCCAGACCCTCTACTGAGCCCCTGTTTTACATAGTTCATTGTCTTCCTGCTCCAACACCTCCTTTATAATGAATGGTGTAGCAATGAGCTGCTTAGCTGAAGCTGGACAACACTGGGACTGAATTGGGGGGGGGGGGGGGGGGCACTTTAAATTGGGTCCACATTTAAATTTCTTTACAGTTTTTAGTAATTACTGAATAATCAAATTGAATAAATGAATCTAACTACACTTTTACTGGATTCTCTATACTGATTTAGCACATATTAATACAAATAAACAAACTCAGAGGTAAAGGAGCATGACATAAATTTAGTTAGGCTTCTTAGTTAACTCTTCAGTTCCACCTTAAATGAAGCACCAGTTCCCTTCACGCGCGCAGTCCGGCAGCATGCAACAGCTGCAGGATTTAAGGTGGACCGGACTCTACCTCTTTAGCATGCCCTGAATGAGCTCTGCTTACCTCCAGCCTCCCTGCCCTGTATCCCCTTCACGCCTCCACAGTGGAAGCCCATCTGACAGCAGTGGTACACCCGGCGAACGAAGCGGAACAGCGGCTGCTCTGGAAAAACAGCCCTCCTCGGTCCGTCCCTGCCCATGTTTAGCACCTTTAGCCTGTAGATGTGACCCCAGTGACCTCCCTGAAGCCTGGCCTCCGTCCAGGGCATGGCCAAGGTGGTGCACTTCTTCTCGGCCTCTTCTCGAGATGGACTTTGAGCTGTCCTGGCAAACAGAGGCCCACTTTGCACTCCCAGGAGCATGGTCATGGAGGTAAAGACCTGCAGGAGACTGGATGGTGGAAGCATGGCGAATAAAATCCTCTATTTAAAAAAGGCTCAGGAGCTGTGGTGCAGCCTGGCTGCTGGAGCTTCTTCTGACAATGGAGTCCTCCCTGGTCAGCACGTCTCAGCTGATCCTTATGGCTCTCCTCCCCCAGGGCCATTCACACCCCCTCCCCTCCCTCGTGCATAATGGGCCCTGTTCATACGTGCACCCCCTAATGACCCTAATTACAGTGCCTGTGGACCATCGCTAAGAATGCACTCATTTGCAAAAGAAACGCCACCAGCTGAGAGAGTGTTAAACTTTCTTTTTTGCCACCGGAGCACAATGGCATGAAGAAAATGCAGCAGATGGACAGCTGGAGTCCAAAGAAGGACCTGACGTCATTCATCAAGGGGGATCACATTGTCTGGCTTAAATTAAATTATTTAATCTTTAGAGAAAGACCTTTAACTTGCTTGGAACGTTTTAAAACGCCGCCTTTGGCGACATCTGGTGGCCAAACGCGAAAAGTGCAGTTCATAATATGCTGTGAGATTTATTGTGAGCAAGTTCTTTTTAAACTAAGACAATAAAGCATTTGTGAGGTTTATAGCTAGCCTTATTTAAACCTAGAATTGATTATAGCTGGTATTAAAAGGAAATAGTTGAACTTTTTTCTTTTTATTTTTAAAGTGTATGTGCAACATTATTTAAAATTTCATAAAACACATGATTATGTTAATCTATTTAGCCTCATTATATGCTAAATAGAAAGAATATATAGTTAAGAAATATTTGTTTAATGTTCAGTGCAAAATAATATATTTTTAGAGATTATCTGTTCTGCATTTTGTGTTCTGATTGGTCAATAATAAAATCATACGTGACAAGTCTTGGTTTGGGGTTATTAAAAAAAAAATCAGGTCTATTCTATCAGGTCTGATCTATTTTCCAAAGTAATTTCTGTTGGTCAGCTTGGTTCCACTGGTATTTTTATAACTATATAAAAAGACAAAACTAAGCTAGAAGGTTTCCCTGACAGTGATGATATGCTGTGATCCAATTACTCACATTATTTCCATTTCTTTGCAGTAATCTAGAATAAACTTGCTGTTTTTAATTATTCTGTTTTGGACCAGACCGGTTTAGCTACACCTGTGACCTTCGATCAGGGTCATTTATTATGAAAAAGATTGAAAAAATATTTTCCCAACCAGTCAAACTACAATAATTCAATTTATTAGAAACATTCTTTTTAAACACTAAAGCTTTAATACACTTCAGTAGATAACGTGTCCGTCTACAATCCGAGACTATAAGCAGCAGCAAAGAACACAGTAATACACCAGTAATCAACAATCAGCCATCTACAGGGAAGTGTGTGTGTGTGTGTGTGTGTACACACATGCTGGTCTGGAACACACAGGGTATAAATTATGCACAAAGATCACAGGAGTATAAATAGTAAACTGGACTCAGAGCAGGTTGACCCCGTGTTTGAGGAGGCGGTGCCGGGCTTTACTGGGCAGAGAGAAAGCACTGTCCTGGCCGTTGGGTATCCCGGAATTCCTGGAAGACGCCCCCTGCTGGAGGAAATAGGTTTCCTGCGCTGCAGTGCGAGTGCCATACACAGCACAGCCTGCATTCCTAAAAAACACACACACACACACACACACACACACACACACACACATTAGCACTGGCTAGTGTTAGCGTATCCCATATTTTTTAGAAATGATTCTGAATTTCATAAACTGAACCGAACCACTGATCTGAGATTTTATGATTTCTGTAGAATCATAACTGAATCAATATGAGGTGAGGGATTCGAACCCCTGATACACCAAGAGTCACCTCAACCATACTGAACACCAGCTCCTTCACACACACCTGATGATGGCCTCCTGCAGTGTGTCTGTGTGTGAGAAGTGGGAGTGCAGCAGAGCTGTGGCCTTCACAAACGGACGATCCTGAGGTCCAGCAGAATGCCCACACACATTAGCTAGAATGCAGATGTTCACACACACACACACACACACACACACACACACACACACATTAACAACAGACACACACTGACTATCCTGGTCATTAAACTGTATTGTTTATCATAAACCACACAGTCATTATTATCAGGAGCATTAAAGGAGCTTTAATGTGGTGGAAATGTCAAATCACTGAACATGCTCTCTGTGTGTGTGTGTGTGTGTGTGTGTGTGTGTGAGAGAGAGACAGAGAGAGAGAGGGACTCACTCGTGAGTGTGTTCTGGATGCAGTCATAGTGCGCAAATGTGTATGGCCCCTGAGCTCCAGGGGCCCCGGGGGAGGTGGTCCTGAGATGAGCCTCCAGACCATTCAGAGAGGCTAAACTGCTGTGGTACTGCATGCACACACACACACACACACACACACACACACACACACACACACACACACATATATATATATGTATACATAGATGTCCGAGACATAAAAACGTCCACTGCTCATTAGCAATGCCAGAATGCTCATTAGCTACATATACCACACATTTATTTTTGGAACTATCGCTTTAATGTCCTGCCCAGCCCCCGGTTCTCACACTCACCACTTCATCTTTGGCGGATGGGTGTGTGTTGAAGCTCGGTTCCACCAGCAGCGCCAGTACCAGCCCCCTGACCCGGTGCTGATACAGGAACATGGGCTCCAGAGTCGCTTCACATTCGGATCGGGCCGACACACACTCGGATCGCTCCCTCACTCCCTCTGCACTCGTCTGTCTGCTCTCCTTCGTCAGGTGCTCCTCCCCTCTCTCTCGCTGGTCATCGGCACCGTCCTCAGTGGGCTCCAGTCGAGCTAGCCTGTCGTTCAGGCGGAGGCTGAAATCGTTCTGCTCGGACCGAAGTCTGTTCGTGAGCGGAGTAACTTGGCTTTGTTCGGAATTCCGGTCGGGAATCTCATCGTCTTCTGCTGAAACCTTCCTCTCTGACTCCAGCCTCCCACTATCCTGATCGCTCACGTCGTCCTTAGCGACCGGACTGCTGCTTCCACCTATACTGCCCCCCGTCACCCTTTTTGGAAGTGTCCCATTGGGCAGGTCATGTGACTCGGGAGCTGTATCTCTTTCTGATTGGCTCAGGAGGCTGGTGCGAAGCGGAGTGCTGAACAATGAAGGGGAGGGGCTGAAGCAGGAGTCGTCCGAGAGGGAGGAGCGAGGTGTGGAGGGCAGGGTTTGATAGGACAGCTGTGGAACGTGGGCGGGGTTGAACTCGGCTGGGTCCTGATCGGAGGTCGGCGTGTCAGAGAGGGTGCGGGACAGGAGACGGGACTTCCTGGGACGGGTGAGAGGCTGAGGGGTGCCATTAGACCTGAGGGTGGAAGACAGGAGAGAGAGAGACACATGAGAGTTAGTCTTAGCCTCTGAGGCTCCACCCACAGAAGCACACAGTCCCTCATTTGGTCCCGCTGCTGGTTTTGGTAAGAGTTGGGGTTACCAAGCATGTCGAACCTGGACATGTAGGTGGGGCTAGAAACAGTGGAGAGTTCTGATTGGTTCAGTTAGTTTAGAGTTCAGATTAGTACCATTACATGCTCGCGCCCGAACACAACCTCCACCATGCTTGGCAGGTGAGGTGGTGTGCTCCGGATCACAAGCAGTCACTTCCCATCTCCATACTCTTCCCTTCTCCTTCCATCAGTCTGGTACAGCTGATCTCTGTCTCATCTGTCTGTAGTGTTTGTAGTGTTGTAGTGGTTCTGGTTCAAGGTTTAGAGGTGGACCAGTGGTCTGCAATGTCTGGAAACCCGTCTGCGATTACTGCAGTGAAATCGTCTCTGGATCTTCATCATGGGCACTCCTGAACATTCCTGGAGGACGTTCTTCATCTGGTTTCTTCACCAGGGACAATATTCTCACCAGTGTGTCCCAATAAAATAATGAATTATTCATTTAAACTCTGCCTCATGCCATCGCTTTTATTATGTGTTATGGGTTTACCTGTTGTCCACTGGGGGGCAGCGCAGCGTGTGCAGCTCGGAGGGGGTCAGGAACACGTTTGTTGTAACTGTACTGGATGGAGGTGAAGCCCCAGAGGTCACTCCGTTAATCCGCAGTCTGTGATCCTGCAGTGAAGAACAGGACTCAGATCCCAGCGTGTGGTGGCAGTATGTGATTTAGCAGGTGTGTGTGTGTGTGTGTGTGTGTGTGTTTGTGTGTTTTAACCTGGCTGTAGGTTTCTGTCTCGTGCATCATCACCTTCACGGTCAGCTCTGGAGGCATCTGTGTGCTCACAACTCTGCGCGCACACACACACACACACACACACACACACACAGTAATTATTCAGTAGATGGTGATATACACACACAGCTTGTCTAGTCCCTGCAGAGAAAAAGTACTGCCAATAGAATAGGACTCTCTGGAGCAGATCAACATCATGAACCTATTGGCACCATGCTGTCCGATGCGAGCCGTGGGTTAGAGGGGTATAAAGCCCCCCAGCATTGCGACTCACTATTGCTCTGGTCGTTGAATGCAATCAAATCCCCACAGCAATGCTCCCCATAATCTAGTAAACAACCTTCTTCCCTGGACAGTAGAGACAGTTACTCCAACAAAAGCAGGATCAACTCTTTTAATACCCTTGCAGCAACAACTAGCTAGCAGGTGTCCCAATACTTTTGTCCATATCCTGTATATCTGAATTAAATACTGAGCTAAAAACTGCTCACTATACTACCCACTCACCTGCCTCGATACAAGATACACCCTGCTAACACCAGGGGGCAGCGCTGACACGCCTGCAGGATGAGGGCGGCCTTCAGCAACAGCAGAGGGTCAATCTGAGAGAAACAGTCAATAATAAACATCTCATAGTCTGAGTTAATCAATTAAAGTGATCTGATCAGCTGTTCTTTAATTGCTGATTTCCCCACAGATATCCGCTCCATACCCACCCATAATCAACAATACTCATCAATACCCTTACATAACCATCAATATTCATTTAGGACTGTGCTCACATCTGTGGAGTCGATGGTCCTGAGGCAGCTGAAGATGTGGTGAAGCTCAGTGGAGCCGCCCTGAAGGTGAGCGAGATAACGTGCCCAGCGCAGAGCCAGCTCCTCCTGACTGTGCAACTGCAGGAAAACAGGGCAAACATGCTGTTCTGACAGACTGTAATACACTACAGGAAGCGTAGGGGGCGCTCTATAATGCTGTCTATGGTAACTGCTTATGTGCTACATTTGTCACCTGATAACTCTGCTGGATCGGACCATTATAGAAACAGAAGAGGTCGATCAGCTGGTCCAGGAATGCGCACACACTCACATCTGGAATTTCTGCTACACAGCTCAGTGCCTGGGAGAGAGAGAGAGAGAGAGAGAGAGAGAGAGAGAGAGAGAGAGAGAGAGAGAGAGAGAGGAGGAATGTGGAGGTTTTCACGTTTAAAAACTTCACATTATAATTAATGAATGAATGAATGAATTAATTAATTCCTTTTTATTTATTGATTGATTAATTACCTCTTGGCAATCCTTAGTAACTCAAACATGAATTTCCTAGAGTTGTTTAAATGCCTGACCTCGTTAAATAACACTTTGATGATAAAATGATTCAGTGAATCATAAACTACATGACTCAATTTGATTTGATTCTTTAGATTTGATTCATATTTGTTTTCAAATACACTGAATATTAAATGCATTAAACGGATATAACAGAGTTATTTACACAGACGACTATACAATAAAACACTGTCTGAAAACAGCCCTCGAAATGTACACTATGTGGCCAAAAGTATGTGGACACCAGCTCATCCAACGTTTCTCCAGAAATTTAGGAAAATGCTACACAACGTTGCTTTAAAGCAGCTGAATTCATTCATTAGAAGAAGTGTCCAAATACTTTTTTTTCCAGACATATAAAGGTTGAATCTAGACGTGTCGGTGTCCTACCCAGAGGAAGTTGTCCCTCATGTGAACGGCATATTTGCTCTTGCGGAGCCGCAGTAGACGGACCGGAGCAGCCGAAAGCTCGGAAACACAGCGGCTGACACCAGCCAGCTGACCACACAGCAGCTCTTGCTGGTCCAGCGGGGTCTGAAACACAGACACACACACACAGAACTTACTGAACACTGCAGGAGTCAGGCTTTTACTCTACATTTGTGCTAAACCTACACTGCTGTGCCACAGGGCTGTAAACCCTCAGTCTTCTCTATTCTGCAGTAGTGTGAGTGAAGTGGAAGCTCAGTAATGTCTGTTATGCCAAATGTAGCCTAAAAGCCATATAATTAAGTGTGTTAGAGACTGTTCATTACTGAACACCCCCACACAGCTTGAGGAGCGTGTGTGATGCTTTAGGTTTCACTAAACTCAATAAACACATTACATCTTCAGGGTGGAAGTAGCAAATCCCCGCCCGAGTGAGATCCCCCTCCTCCTGCACCTTCGAGCGATCGTACAGGAAGAAATAGATGCACCTGAAAGGTGAGAAGACAGGAGGACCATAAACCTTTAATCAGATACACTCAGAGAGACACAGCGGCCCACGTGAATAAAGCAGCGGGAGTGAATCAGTGAAAGGTGAAGCATCAGGAAAGAATCAATACGAAAGAATCAGTAGGAAAGAATCAGTAAAAGGAAGTGTCAGGAATTCATTAGTATAAACGAATCAGCAGGAAAGAATCAGTAAAATGATTAAGCATCAGAAATGAATTAGTGAAGAGTGAAGCGTCAGGAATAGATCAAATGGAAAGAATCAGTAAGAAAGAATCAGTGAAAGGACGAAGT